>NC_085086.1:7179132-7216632 GCF_963422355.1 Corticium candelabrum | reverse complement strand
ACAATCTATGCACTGGCTGATTAAATAATGAATAATATTTAAGTGTTTATAATGATTAATGCCTGTTGTATTGACATTAAATTAATTAAACACTATATTATCATTTACTAAAATTTATCTTTAGTAATAAGATATTCAACGGTAGTTGCAAACTCTTTGTTGTACAATAGAGCAAAATCGTCAATTAGCCTTTTTATATCAACCAAACATAAAATTTCGAGTAACAAAAAAGGTGAGAAATTTAGACATATAAATATTCAATGAAAATTTTCGAGCATCTCGCTATTAGGGTCGGTTTCTGAACTTCGAATGAATGCATTGTAAACGCGATTTCCTTTTAAAACCGAATCTTGTGAACCGATTCACCTGACAGCTTTCATTTGCTAGCTTGCAAATCGGAGTTTTACTGATTCACGTCAATCCTTAGTGTGGTGGCGTCTGACTGTAGCCCTTACAGATGACCATTCATTGTAACAAACAATCTTGCAGTAGTGGTTTAAATCATGAATGATATTTGAGCGTTTATGATGAACGTTTACGAATGTTTGACAATTCAGTATTGCCCAGAAATTACCTGCAATGTTTGTTAGAACTCTCTGTTGTACAATGGCTGCGAAAACCTTGATCAGCCGTTCATAATATATACCAACAATGCAACCATGAGCCTTACAATAACAGGTAAGATCTAAACGCAGTAATTTGATTATTAAATCGTTCTTGAAAAAAATTATATAATGCATTTTGAATACACTAGCAGCGTTTCTATGCAATACTTGCATCTCTAGCTATTAGTATTCTTCACAGGGACCAAATGAACTTGCTAAGAATAATTGTTAATTAACAATTGCTGGAACATATAGATGTAAATCACGCACACGTACTTATTGTCAGCAAGCATGTCAGTGTAGTGATTATTGTTGTTAGTAAAATATTACTTGTATGTCTGTATCTTGTTCATGTGTCGTAGTATTCACATCAATAAGAGTGACTGTCAAATCCTGTGTGAGAATGAAACATACATTATACATATATAGTCTAGTCTAATTTATATGTTGTTTACTAACTTGTAAATCTGACTGTTGCTGATTCACGTCATTTCTTAAAGTTGTCACGTCAGATTGTAGATCCTATAAACGACCAGTGGAATTAACCGACGAAATGTGCAAAAATAAAATTTAAGTAATAAGAGATCTTTAGATTTGTGGTGAGCGTTTGCTGAAATCAGAGTTGTTGCAAAGAAACTTCCTAAGATGTCTGTTGTGTTGCTTTTCGCTAAACTCAATTTATAGTACTAAGTATACTATTATGCCAATACGTTATTATAAGATGTAGTTATCAAATATTTGTTGTTCAACACCAAACTCAATCTTCCATTTTTATATTACATTTTAATTTATAATTTGATTGTCAATGTCATATGCATCAGTAGATCATTCAATGCTGATTCAATGTTGAATTCAGACTGGATTTCGTAAAATGAAAATCTTCTTTTAATGTCTACAACAATTACACAAATTGTCATTGATATCTAGTTTAGTTTTATTACTTTGAGCCAGTGGCGTGGGATGACCTCTAGAAATGAGGGTCGGCCAAAACTTCATGTTGTTACGTGACACGCCCATTTTTATAGACAGACAGACAGACTGTCAGTCAGACTGACAGATTGACAGATACAGAGGCAGATGGACAAAGAGACAGACTTGGCAAGATAATGAATACCTGTATATTAGTCTCTTGGTCAAGTCGTGTGGCATTCAAGACATTTACTGTGACGGTCAAATCCTGTGTGAGGGAGAAAGAGATTATGCAAATGATTCATGCACCTTGCAGTGGTATTTTCTAACTTGTAAATCTGAGTTTTGCTGATCCACGTCATTTCTTAATGTGGTCACGTCTGACTGTAGCCCCTATAGATGACCATTATAACAAACAAACAATCTATGCACTGGTTGATTAAATAATGAATAATATTTAAGTGTTTATAATGATTAATGCCTGTTGTATTGACATTAAATTAATTAAACACTATATTATCATTTACTAAAATTTATCTTTAGTAATAAGATATGCAACGATAGTTGCAAACTCTTTGTTGTACAATAGAGCAAAATCGTCAATTAGCCTTTTTATATCAACCAAACATAAAATTTCGAGTAACAAAAAAGGTGAAAAATTTAGACATATAAATAAATATTCAATGAAAATTTTCGAGCATCTCGCTATTAGGGTCGGTTTCTGAACTTCGAATGAATGCATTGTAAACGCGATTTCCTTTTAAAGCCGAATCTTGTGAACCGATTCACCTGACAGCTTTCATTTGCTAGCTTGCAAATCGGAGTTTTACTGATTCACGTCAATCCTTAGTGTGGTGGCCTCTGACTGTAGCCCTTACAGATGACCATTCATTGTAACAAACAATCTTGCAGTACTGGTTTATATCATGAATGATATTTTGAGCGTTTATGATGAACGTTTACGAATGTTTGACAATTCAGTATTGCCCAGAAATTACCTGCAATGTCTGTTAGAACTCTCTGTTGTACAATGGCTGCGAAAACCTTGATCAGCCGTTCATAATATATACCAACAATGCAACCATGAGCCTTACAATAACAGGTAAGATCTAAACGCAGTAATTTGATTATTAAATCGTTCTTGAAAAAATTATATAATGCATTTTGAATACACTAGCAGCGTTTCTATGCAATACTTGCATCTCTAGCTATTAGTATTCTTCACAGGGACCAAATGAACTTGCTAAGAATAATTGTTAATTAACAATTGCTGGAACATATAGATGTACATCACGCACACGTACTTATTGTCAGCAAGCATGTCAGTGTAGTGATTATTGTTATTAGTAAAATATTACTTGTATGTCTGTATCTTGTTCATGTGTCGTGGTATTCACATCAATAAGAGTGACTGTCAAATCCTGTGTGAGAATGAAACATACATTATACATATATAGTCTAGTCTAATTTATATGTTGTTTACTAACTTGTAAATCTGACTGTTGCTGATTCACGTCATTCTTTAAAGTTGTCACGTCAGATTGTAGATCCTATAAACGACCAGTGAAATTAACCGACGAAATGTGCAAAAATAAAATTTAAGTAATAAGAGATCTTTTAGATTTGTGGTGAGCGTTTGCTGAAATCAGAGTTGTTGCCAAGAAACTTCCTAAGATGTCTGTTGTGTTGCTTTTCGCTAAATTCAATTTATAGTACTGAGTATACTATTATGCCAATACGTTATTATAAGATGTAGTTATCAAATATTTGTTGTTCAATACCAAACTCAATCTTCCATTTTTATATTACATTTTAATTTATAATTTGATTGTCAATGTCATATGCATCAGTAAATCATTCAATGCTGATTCAATGTTGAATTCAGACTGGATTTTGTAGAATGAAAATCTTCTTTTAATGTCTACAACAATAACACAAAATTTTCATTGATATGTAGTTTAGTTTTATTACTTTAAGCCAGGGGCGTAAGGTGACCTCTAGAAATGAGGATCGGCCAAAACTTCATGTTGTTACGTGACACGCCCATTTTTATAGACAGACAGACAGACTGTCAGTCAGACTGACAGATTGACAGATACAGAGGCAGATGGACAAAGAGACAGACTTGGCAAGATAATGAATACCTGTATATTAGTCTCTTGGTCAAGTCGTGAGACATTCAAGACATTTACTGTGACGGTCAAATCCTGTGAGGGAGAAAGAGATTATGCAAATGATTCATGCACCTTGCAGTGGTATTTTCTAACTTGTAAATCTGAGTTTTGCTGATCCACGTCATTTCTTAATGTGGTCACGTCTGACTGTAGCCCCTATAGATGACCATTATAACAAACAAACAATCTATGCACTGGTTGATTAAATAATGAATAATATTTAAGTGTTTATAATGATTAATGCCTGTTGTATTGACATTAAATTAATTAAACACTATACCATTACTAAAATTGTCTTTAGTAATAAGATTCAACGCTAGTTGCAAACTCTTTGTTGTACAATAGACCAAAAACCTCAATCAGCCCTTATGTACAAACCAAACAAGAAATTTAGAGTAACAAAAATAGTGAGACCATTAGGCTTATAAATATTGAATGAAAATTTTCACGTATCTCGATATTATGGTTGGTTTCTGAACTTTGAATGAATTCATCGTAAACCCGATTTCTTTTAAAACTGAAACTTTTGTTTGCATTAATGTATAAACCACGCTTTACAACATGGTTGACTTTCTTGGTGATTAGTCGGGGAGATATGACAGGATTGGTGTTACAAATAGACATAAACATTTTTATAGACAGACAGACCGAAAACAGGCAGACAGAAACAGAAAGACAGACAGACAGACAGACAGACAGACAGACAGACAGACAGACAGACAGACAGACAGACAGGCAGACAGACAGACAGGCAGACAGACAGACAGGCAGACAGAGAGTAGGTTTCTGGTTTTTGTTAGATAGTGGCAGACAGTATAGTTTTGCTCAGTTAGGGTGTACTGAACTTCAATAACAGATAAAGACAGACAAACAAACAGATCCACAGACAGACAGACAGACAGTCAGACAGATAAACAGGTAGACAGACAGACGAACAGACAGACACAGACAGATAAACAGACAGTATAGCTTGCTTACATTTAGAGTTATAGATATAACGTATATAGTTTGTGCATATAATGAGAAATACAGACTGACAAAGACAAGTAGGTTAGTCTTTCAGAGGTATTGAAATAACATTACAGAATACAGAGGACAACGTGCACCTACAGTTCGTGTCAAAGAAAGATATCAGCATACTGACTGCTATCTGAAAAATAATTCAAATCTGTATATCTTTTGCTTGTTCAAGAGTCGTGGCATTCAATTCCTGTGCGAGAAATTTTTGAGATAACATTAATATAACCATTCACCTGACAGCTTTTATTTGCTAACTTGCAAATTTGAGTTTTGCTGATTCACGTCTATCCTTAGTGTGGTGGCGTCTGACTGTAGCCCCTACGGATGACCATTGTAACAAACAATCTCTGCAGTAGTGGGTTATATAATGAATGATATTTGAGCGTTTGTGATGAATGTTTACGAAATTTTGACAATTCGGTATTGAACAGAAATAACCTGCAATGTCTGTTGTATTGACATTAAATAAACATGCACAATATCAACACTTGCTATAATTTTTATTAATGCGTTATTCAACAATAGTTACAATATCTCTGTTGCACAATGGTTGCAAAAACCTCGATTACCATTCATATATACCAACAATGCAACCATGAGCCTTACAATCACAGGTAAGATCTAAACGCTGTAGTTTGATTATTAAATAGTTCTTGAAAATTATATAATGCATTTTGAATACACTAGCGTCGTTGCTATGTAATACTTGCATCTCTAGCTATTAGTATTCTTCACAGGGACCAAATGCACTTCCTAAGAATAATTGTTAATTGCCACTTGCTGGAACATATATATGTACATTTCGCACCCATCCTTATTGTCAACAAATATGTCTATTTAGTGATTATTAGTAGTAGTAAAATAATACCTCTATGTCTGTTTCTTGTTCATGTGTCGTTGTATTCACATAAATAACAGTGACTGTCAAATCCTGTGGGAGAAAATAGAAAGATACATTACACACACACACACACACACACACACACACACACACACACACACACACACACACACACACACACACACACACACACACACACACACACACACACACACACACACACACACACACACACACACACACACAGTCTATTTCATATGTTGTTTACTAACTTGTAAATCTGACTGTTGCTGATTCACGTCATTCCTTAAAGTTGTCACGTCAGATTGTAGGTCCTATAAACGACCAGTGGAATTAAGCGACAATATCTCCTGAAGTTGATTTATATAATAAGAGATCTTTTAAATTTGTGATAAACGTTTGCTGAAATCAGAGTTGTTGCCAAGAAACTTCCTAAGATGTCTGTTGTTTTGCTTTTCGCTAAACTTAATTTATAGTACTACATATACTATTATGTCAATACGTTATTATAAGCTGTAGTTACCGAATATTTGTTGTCCGATATCAACCTCAATCTTACATTTTTATATTAGATTTTAATTTAAAATTTGATTGTCAATGTCATATGCATCAGTAGATCATTTAAAAGCAAGAACATTTATGTCGCTTTTCAACTCTCACATCTGTTTATTCTGTGTGCTGATTGAATGTTGAATTCAGACTTGATTTTGTAGTATGTAAAGCTTCTTAATGTCTACAATAATGCCAAAAATTTGCCAATGGTATCTAATTTAGGTTTTTACTTTAATTAGTAAAACAGTGGCTGTTGATGAGCCATGGGCGTAGGGTGACCTCAAGAAATGAGGGTCGGCCAAAACTTCATGTTGTTAATAAGTAACACGCCCATTTTTATACAGGCAGACAGACTGTCGGTCAGACTGACAAATTGACAGGTAGACAGGCAGATGGACAAACAGACAGACTCGGCAAGATAATGAATACCTGTATAGTAGTTTCTTGGTCAAGTTGTGTGGCATTCAAGACATTTACTGTGACGGTCAAATCCTGTGCGAGGGAAGAAGAGATTATGCAATTATTCGTGAACCTTGCATTGCTTATTTTCTAACTTGTAAATCTGAGTTTTGCTGATCCACGTCATTCCTTAATGTGGTCGCGTCTGACTGTAGCCCCTATAGATGACCATTATAACAAACAAAGTCTCTGCACTGGTTGATTACATAATGAATAATATTTGAGTTTTTATAATGATAAATGCCTGTTGTATTGACATTAAATTGAGAAACACTATATTACCATTTACTAAAAATTTATCTTTAGTAATAAGTTATTCACCGGTCTTTGCAAACTCTTTGTTGTACAATAGAGCAAAAACGTCAATCAGTCTTTTATACCAACCAAACATAAATTTTCAAGTAACAAAAATGGTAAGACATTTAGGGTTATAAATATTCAATGAACATTATCACGCAGCTCGATATTATTGTGGCTTTCTGAACTTTGAATGAATTCATTGTAAACGCGATATCTTTTTAAAACTGAAACATTTGTTTGCATTGATGTGTAAATCGCAATTTACGACATGGATGAATTTTTTGGTGATCGGCCCAGCAGATATGACGGGATTGGTGTTACAAATAGACATAACGTTTTTACATACATACTGACATACATACATACATACATACATACATACATAAAGACAGACAGACAGACAGACAGACAGACAGACAGACAGACAGAGAGACAGACAGAGGGACAGATAGACTAACAGACAGCAGGTTTCTTGCACTTGTTTGATAGTGGGAGACAGTATAGTTTTGCTCACTTAGAGCATACTGAACTTAATTGTCAGTTAAGGTGTACTGACAATAAATAATGAAGACAGACAAACAGAGAGATCCACAGACAGACAGACAGACAGTCAGACTGACAGACAGACAGGTCTAGTGCGTCTTCCCGGATTCTGTTGTCACCATCTCCTGGTCTTCTTTGGATTCATTTCTTCTGACTTGCGTATCTTGTACCTAGCTCTAGAGTCTAGCCTCTCGTATGAAGTTTGCAAGTTTTATGTTGTTACTAGTATTTGACTTTAGTTATAGTTATGTACTTTGCAGTGATGTATAATAGTTTCATGTTTAAAAATATATGGTAGACAGACAGACGGACAGACAGAAATACAGACGGACAGAAGGACAAACAGACAGACTGACAGATGAACAGACAGATAAACAGACAGTATAGCTTGTTTACATTTAGAGTTAGAGATGTAACGTATAAAGTTTGTGTATAACATATAGATGTACATCACGCACCCATCCTTAATGTCAACAAATATGTCAGTTTAGTGACTATTATTATCATTAGTAAAATAATACCTCTATGTCTGTTTCTTGTTCATGTGTCGTGGTATTCACATCAATAAGAATGACCGTCAAATCCTGTGTGAGAAAATAGAAAGATAGATTATACATACATACATACATATATATATATATATATATATATATATATATATATATATATACATATATATATATATAGTCTATATTATATGTCGTTTACTAACTTGTAAATCTGACTGTTGCTGATTCACGTCATCCCTTATAGTTGTCACGTCTGATTGTAGCTCCTATAAACGACCAGTGGAATTAACCGACAATATCCGCACAAGTGGATTTATATAATAAAAGAGATCTTTTGAATTTGTGATGAATGTTTGCCCAAAGTCAAAGTTGTTGTCCAGAAACTAGTTAAGGTGTCTTGTGTTGCCATTAGCTAAACATAATTTATAGTACTAAGTACAGTATTAATCAATACGTTATTTTGAGATGTAATTACCGAATATTTGTTGTGCAACAATAAACTTAATCTGCCGTTTTCATATTAGATTTTAATTTTAAATTTGATTATCAATGTCACATGCATCAGTAGATTATTTAACAGCAATTCTCACGTCCAAAACATGTCAAGGATGTTCAAAGGTTTCTGGGTATGGTGAATTTATATTGGAGACATGTACCAACATGAAAGTCAAAGCAAGACCTCTTACAGCCTTGACCTGGAGAGATTAGGCTACTGGTAAGCCAGTGACTTTTGAATGGAGCTCGGAGTGTGAGGAGACTTTCATTGAACTTAAACAGTTTTTGTCTTCTGCACCTCTACTTCATCACGGGATTTGTCAAAGGAGTTTTTTCTATGGATAGATGCTTACGAGTTGGGTTTTGGATCACTTCTTGAGCATATAGGGGATGATAGAGAGGGATATCCAATTGCATATGTATTTCTTCAAACAAATCCAGCTGAAAGAAAGTATTCTCCAACAGAGTTACAGGTTGCAGCTGTTGTGTATGCGATAGAACATTTTTGAGGTGTATTTGTTGGGAAATCAAGTCAAAGTATACACTGATCACCAGGCACTTGTCTCGGCCTTTATGACACATTTGGAGAGTCAGACAAGAGTGCTTTTGGCATGCTGGTATTTGAGGCTTTCAAGATTCTTGCCTAAGTTACGTTTGCAATATAAGCCAGGCCATACAAACGCTGTGGCTGATGCTTTATCACGATTTCCCATCAAGCGTGAAGAAGTATTTCTTATTTGTAAAGGTCGCATGAGTGATACAGTGCTGGAAAGTGTACAGAAACAACACAGAAACGATGAAGCCATAAATCAGCTGATAACCTATTTGGATAGTAAAGAGCTCCCTATTGACCCAGGTGATAGGGACAGAGTACTTATCAAGCACGTAAAGTATACTACCTGGTTAATGAGGTACTGTACTTTGAGGCAGCCGATGTTCCAGGGATGAGGCGGTTGGTTGTGCCACAACACCTGCTATAGCAGTTGCTCAACAAAAAAGCATGAATCAGTGTTTTCAGAACACTTTGCAGCAAAGAAGCTGATAGCAAAACTTAGGTTAATGTATTACTGGCAAGGCATGAGAGCAGATGTGTATCGCAAGTGTGAGAGTTGTATAGTTTGTGCATCTGTGCAAGGTCAAGGAAGAAGAGGTTACACGCCACTGAAAAGCATTCCCGTTGGTGGACCATTTGAGTGTATTGGTATGGACTTTAAGCGAATGGATGTGAGTCGTCATGGAAATCGTTATGCCTTGGTGTTTCAAGATTGTTTGTTGAAATGGCCAGAGGTGTATCCAGAGCCCGATAAAACAGCGCGGACAGTAGCTCGTTGCCTAGCTGATTTTTTATGGAGGCATGGTGTCCCGGCCAAGATTATTCATGATCGTTACCAGAGTTTTTTTCAGATGTAAAGCAGAAAAAGCACATATACTAAGAAATAAACAATTACCAACATCAGGTGAACATCCTCAGACTGATGGACTTCTAGAGAGACTGAATCGAACCTACTATCCAAGGTAGTCTGTAAATGGGGCAAAGACTGGGACGAATTACTAGGCCCTATTCTTTTCACATATGGAACAGCTCAACAAACATCAACCGGGGAGACACCATTTAAGCTAGTGTGTGAAAGAGACCCAGAGTTCGCAGAAGCCCGATCTTCTATCACCCATGCACTATTCCTGCAGTGGTAGGCACAGATTATGCCAAAGAATTGTAGAAGGAAATGAAGAAGGCTCGCAGTGTGGCCCACGAGATGATAAATCGCGCACAGGATCAACGAAAGTGCCAGTATGACAAGAAAGCAGAAGACTCTGCCATTCAGGAAGGTAAAATTATTATGCTCAAGGTGGAACAAAGATATAGATTGGATCGTGCATTTGGAGGCTCATACAGAGTACAATCTACTACGCAGACCAACGCTAATGTAAGACCTGTGAGCGATCCGACTGGTGAGAAAGTGGATGTTTCACTACAAAGGTTTCAAAAGGCCATAATAGCCTCTTGTATGTTACGCCTTGTTTGGGTCATGGAAGGACAAAGAAGCTAGACAACGAAGGCGGGTAAAAATGACATTGTGCGGGTTACCGTGTGTCAATGTGGATGTGGAGGCAAGTGATATGGGTGAAAGAACATACTTTGGAAGGTGGATACGTCATCCCGCCCGATTACAGGAATGATGGCATATCACTCAGAGAGGAAGGATGACGTAAGGTTGATAGTAGAGTCTAGATCCTGGACTCAAGGATTGATTAGACATCCAAATCTTTTGAAAGGATGACTTGACTGAAGCGGTACTTTTCGCCGACTGTTGTGTTGTTTGGTGTGCTAGCCTATTGATAAGCGCGTTACAGTGTGCTATTCTATTGATTAAATCATTACAAGAGTCACGTGTCATATGGTTGCATTGAAACGTCCCCGATAGCGACAGATTCTTGCTGGTTTCTCAACAGTGCGCTCGCAAAAATCCACGGAACTACATCTACATGCAAGTAACAACGTTCAAAGCTCATTTTCACGTCTCAGACCGTTCCCTTCGAACAATAATTTATTAGTACCTTTTAAGTGTAGTCAGAGTCACTTAGATTTGTCTAAAAATTTCAAGTTTTTTCTTTTCGCATTCCGCTCGCCACTGGGTCTTATTAATTATAATGCAACGTTGTACCATTCTTCCAACGGTTTTAAGCGTAGTTCGAGATCGAACTACAATAGAACAACAGCTACCTCCAAAACCTAGAAACGCGAACTTAGGCAAAAAAGCGAACCAACGAGAAAAAAGGAGATAAGTAGACATATTCACAGCCGTGGTTGAGCTCGAAAAGAGCGAGCAGTTAAAAAACATTGCTGTAAGGTAACATGTGGCATGCGTGGGTGGGTCTGTCCAGCACCTACGTCTACAATACCCTTAGCCCGGATATCCCTGCTTCGGGTAATCATCTAATAAGTTTTATCTGACTCCATATCCCAAACGTACACACCAATCCGGTAATCGACAAACCCATGCACACTAGTAGAACTACGTCGGGTAACTCCCACCTAGTTGATGTTACAAAAATTGAAACACACACAACAAACAACGAACGGCATGTTCAAGTTACATTTGAACTTTTTGTTGGTTTTGCACAATTTTCTCCGGCAAACCGAATCCGCAGCACGACTTACAAAATTCAGTACGCAGCTAGTGCTGTTCTATCACACGCGTGCGGTGCTTACACCTACAGAAGTACTTGAAGATGAAAAGCCGTCGGAAGACGTTTCAATTCTTGCGCGAGAATTGACTCGAGTACTTGATACAATCAGTTGCAGTCTGCTAGAGTTCACACATCCTATTTTGACTAGTTGAATTCTTACCTCCGTCATCCTTACAGAGACGTTTATCTTGCCGACTTGATGCGACCACTTACCTGAGCCAGCCTGAATAATGAAGGCGTGGCCTTGGAGAGTGGGCGGAGCCCGGCCTAGCCCATCATGATCTAGGAGAACCGACGTGCGGCACTGATCCGGAACTTCAGACCGGACTTCGGCCAACAAGGAAGGCGACCACGCCCAACGGCGAGTTCGCCCCGCACCCAAGCCGGACCCACTTATCCAGGACCTACCTCTCCAGGACTCATTCAGCTACGTACCGCCGCTTAGCTGTCAGGGAGTGAGTGCCTTGTCACTGTCTAGTGAGCATGAGTCTATAATACACGCCAGTACGGAAGCAACCATGCACGCAAGTACACTGTACAACTAGTCGCCGGGTAGAAAGCACGAATGCTACCGCCATGTCTTCGGCAAACTTGTCATCGCTCCGTCCATGGCGAGAAGCTACTAACGACTGAGAGTATGCCGCTAGAATCTTGGCGACAACATTTTACGTCGCGCTTGCAAACCTTGTTCTTCCACCTCGCCAGAGTCTGGATCGTGGAGTCAGTTTTACAGGTGTAACTGCGACTCCAATGCTAAAGCTGTGCCTCGAGTGACCGGACACAAACTCCAAGCTTCTAGTGCAGCCCGCACATTTTTGAAAAGTCGTTGCATATACAGAGGCCTTCCATCAGAGCACAGAAAACGGGTCTGCCTCTCGACTTCGCCGGGCGAGGTATACTAGCATTGCCGCAATAGGACATAAAGTGGTACTCGTCCTCTAGAGCTGGATATCTACACCCTGCCGGAAACGGTCAATTTTTACTGCATGAGCCTAACTCTCATATGAGAGACGGGTTCGAGAGGGAGTCCACCGCAACATCACTAACTGCCACATGAACCGACGATTCAACGGCGAGTACAAACTGTCCAGTACTGTAACTTCGCCCGCGCGCAGAAAACAAAAAAAAGGAACATCCAACATCAGGCCAAAGCCTCACCACGTCAAGCTCGTCCACTCTTGGGGCCCAGTGGCCTGTCAGACTGAGCAGCACACATCTGGAGTGATTGGTAATCGCTGCCGCCATTTGGGACCTGCCGTCGACCGCGTAACGCCTCGTGAGACCCGTACACCAACAGCGGCGAAGACTGCAAGAGGGTTTTTCTAAACCGTGCCGAATGCCAACCTGGAGCACCGCTAACAAGACATTTTTGTGGTAGAGTGCGCGATACCCTGGTCCGCAAGGAATGCCACTAACAAGCATAGAACCCGTTCAGATGTCGGGATTAAGATTGGTGCGACACTGGTTCGCTCGCAGACTGTTGATACCGTGAGTACCCTGATTGGTATGCAGGCAACGTGAACGAGGCTAACCCAGCGCCAAAAAAGCAATAAACACATCGTTCCAGCAGTCCGATGTCCAGTCGATGTCGCATATCAACGCCGCCACGTTTAGTGCCACTGAACGCGGAGCCGGGTCAAGAAATGAACCAAACAACCAATGACCAGTCCACCAGGTTTTGCGAAACCGCGTCAGCGACTGCGTTCCGCGCTCCCGTACGGACTGCGCGCCGCCGTCCAACTCAAACTGAACGTAAAACCGACCGCGAAGCCTGCTTTTCAAAAACAACCACGGTCAACGCCACCGGGACCATCTCCCCAGGCGCAATGATAAGTCCAACACATGATGTGAGTCATGCAATGCAGCTGAACTTATGAATTGTCCTGCACTGCCCAGCGGCCCCACAAGCCAGACGCATCCGACTGCGTTGCTATTGAGGGAAGGCGGCCAACCGCCGCAAGTCTGCAGCAGCTAGCGGGGCCACCCCGCACGCAAACACACGGCAACCACTCGTCGACAATTCAGCCCCAAACGCCACAAGCCCCCACGAAGTAGATTATTTTAAAAAGCGAGAATATTTGTCGCTTCTTAACTCTCACCTTTATTTCTTCTGTGTGCTGATTCAATGTTGAATTCAGACTGGATTTTGTAGTATATAAAGCTTCTCTTAATGTCTATAACACAAATTATCATTAATATCAATCTATTTTAGTTTTTTACTTTAATTAGTTAAGGAGTGGCTGCTGATGGGCCAGAGCGTAGCGTGACCTGTTGAAATGGGTGGTGGGCGAAACTTCATTATGTTACGTGACACGCCTACTTTTATAGACACGCCCACTCTGTTGGGTCTAATTGACTGATACGAAAAAGGGTGGAATATACTATATAGAGCTTTGATCGTCACACATATTTACATTCTACAATTTTTATGACCACGCCCATAAAAGATGAGTGTATAGCCCAGTCTAGCTCATGCCACTCTACTCCCTGTGATGAGCCGCTATGTCGGTCGTTCAAAATATGCTGATTGATTTCATAATGTGTACTAAAGAAAGTCAAAAAAATTTTTGATCAAATTTTACTTGACTCGAATATATCTCAAATCGGCGAAACCCATACGGAGAGTCGATCACCCAAATAGTATACACGGTACTGAATGCTTTATATGACTGCAGTTGCATTTTAATACATGAATGACCTGCTGTGTGAGAAGTCTATTGTACTTAGACTGTAATTAATTAATACGACTTCTAGACCCTTAGCCCGGATATCCTTAATCATTGCAGATGTTATCTCTCAAACCTACACAACAATCGGAAAATCGAACGCATGCACACCAATAGAAAGAAAGTCTTGCATAGCCAGACCTCTTTCATTAGCGTCACACTTTCGGTCAATTTTGCCCCGGAAGTATGAAGCGGTGGAGAGAGGTCTGGCTACGCGAGAATACAGTAGAACGACATTGGGTAACTCCATTCCAATTGAGGTTACAAAACACACAAAAACAATCAACGGCATGCATTTGAATAATGGTCAAACTATAAATGCATCTGGTTATGTTCTTGTGTAAACTTATCAGGTAAACATTGTTATTTACACAAGCACGTCACATTTCCACTAATAAGGGAAGCGTACAGAACCTCCTCTACCTGTCAGTCTACTCTAGCTATTTATAGTAGTCGCTCATTTCATGTTGGTCTTCATGTTGATAAGGCGTATCTTGTTGTGTCGGGGCGATGTTATTTTGTTCCAATTAGTTAATAGATATTGGGCGGCTTTGCTTGTAGTGCAGGGTATACGTACCTACGTAAGCTAGCAGGTGTAGCACTTTACCGCTTCCTTATCACAATGGTATCTCATTACCTTACAGACGCAGCCATGATCCATTCGTCTGCAATCAAAGTCATCTAGCTTAGTTTAATGGCAATTTTTTCGCAGACTATATCTGATTCACATTGTAACAGAGTATTGGCAACCTACACACTCTTGTTACGCTGCATCTATTTTTAACGGTTTCTAGACGTGCACGCAGCCTGGGTGCATATATGGCTTCGCACAAATTGCGGCGTAAATAAGATCTGGAACTAAAGCCTCTAAGTGCATTTACAGCTAGGCATGTATACATGCAGGAGTGGAACAATGCATATGATATCCGTCAAATACGGACGCAGAACATGTCAATCACGGCATTTCAGTGGGATAACAAAATGGACCAGAATCAAATCTCTTTGAGGTAAAATTCGCTTATTTTCTGTCTGTTCTCTATGTAATACTAATAATCTATTCGCTGTCTAGATATCTTGTAGTACATGCACACAGAACTAAACTTTTCACAGTATATCTACCTCAATTTCTCTGTCCCGCTGCCGTCCGTTCTCTAGCAGATCTTGAATTTTCTCGTTGAATGAATGTTGCATTTTCTGTAAAGCGTTCAGGAATGGTCAGGCAATATGTGATGCATGTAACCACAAATTTTTATATATAGCTTTTTAAGTTAATAACAAACAGCATGCTTTCTTTGCCACATGCCACACGTACCTTTATTTCTTCCTGCAAGTATCGCACTGTAGTCGTGCACTAAAGCAAAGTAAATCCTTTAGAAAATTGCCTCACTAACACTAATAATTATATAACGTTTACCGATTCCACGAGTTTACCGGCCAAACATTGACCAGATCTTTCTCCAACAATATTCTCAACAAAGAGCTGAAACAGAATATTAGAGCTAGCTATAGTATACGTACGTACAATTTTTGTTAGAATTGTCCAATATAGTTTCTTATATGACTGTGACTAAAATGTTTGATGGTCGAATCTAATTACTAAAGCTCCCCTAGATTGTGGTACATGTATCTATTGCAAAGTAGACATGCTTACCCCCGCAATAAGCAGAATGCCGCAAAGAAAGGCTGTCTTCATTACCGATGTTGCTCAGCCGTGAAGACCCTTTGTTCAGAATGTTGCAAATGAATGCCACGTCAACGTCTGCAAACGTAATATGATACCAATTGGTATTCAGAAACCTACTCAAATAGCCTCTCTCATTAGCTAATTAGGAGAGGCTGTAAAGTAATCCGTAATACGAATTTTCACCTCTATATCTAGATTCCGAATCATAGAGGATGGAATCATTCATAGTGTCTGGCCAATTTGTTCGGCGTGTCATAGTTCCACTGGCTTGGCTGACATATCATGTTGCCACAACTAATTTGCATCATAACCTAATCAACGACAGCGCGCTAGAGTTTCGCGTAGCCATACACCTCTCCCGTCCAAATCCTGCCATTCGCGTCGAGTGTGTCATAATTCCGTCTGCGATGTCATATTACAGGAACCTTACTCGTCCTAACCCATGGATTTGGCACGAGTAAATTGTGTCAAATTCTCGTCGGTTCGGTTAGCTTATCATGTTCCATTAATAATATAATTGTCATTTCATATCTCAGCCCAGCCGACGAGAAGCGCATCAACTGAGTCACATATTTTGAGATGGCCGTTGATAATATGGGAACTGCCCTTGGAAACAGGGAATAGGTTTTCAGTGCTGGAAATAGTACTGGCTAGTTATACGGCTAAATTGACTGGAAAATCAGATTTGTCCGGCTAGTGACAAGGTTTGTTCGTCTACAACAATTTTCCTTTAGTCTTACTTAACCTTCATTCATTAATTAACCATAAATATGAACCGCACTAAAATGCAAACCCTCCGCTTGACTATTGCTTTCTACTGGAGTTGAGATTCGCCCTACTTCTTACTTGTTTGTCAGTAACTGTTCTGTAACTAATTAGATGGAGTCTAAGTCCATTTACCGTTTCGCAGCTCATTAGAGGCATATCAAATCATCTGTGTGTTACTAACTGAAACCAGCTGTGTTGTGCTGTTGATCATAGCTAACAACAGTACACGTACGCGTTTCCCTTGACAGCAGTAGGGTATCAGCACATACCAGCGTACAAACGATTTGTACCCGCTGTATCGACCAATCAGGGTTGTCAAAAACCACGTGACATGATATAACACCTGATAAAATACCACCGCAGTGGACAGTTTAATAACCTTGCTAATTGGCTAATTCGTCGATTAACAGCATTGTTTTTTACCTGCTTAATGAGTTAAGAACCTTAACAGCAAATTGTACGCCGCACGAGCTCACTAAGCCCGGCCCACTATGAACAGAAGATGTGGCAGAACATGACCATTGTGATGAAGGTAAATGCCAAGTAGCGCCGCGCCTTGCATGAAAGATGTCCGGCTAATTTGACCGAACAAATCATGTTTGTCCGGCTAAATACAAATTTTGTCCGACAAACAGCCGATTGCCGAACGTTATTTCCAGCTCTGGGCTTTCGTCTTTGGCATGTAAATCCTGATAGGCTTGTGGAGACGAATAACATTACTATGATGTGGGATACCACCATCCCCGCTGCTCGGAAGATGAAAGCCAATCGTCCAGATGTCTGTCTCAGAGATAGAAAGACAAACACTTGTCTTCTTATTGATATCAGCTGTCTTTCTGATGGCAACATAGGCAGAAAAACATCCATAAAATTTGGCGAAGTACAGCGACTTGCGAGTGGAGTTAGGCCGTATGTGGCAATGTCGAACATTGTTTTTCCGGTGGTCTTGGGAGCTTTGAGCACAGTGCACGCAGGTATTCCACAATGACCGAATATTAGTCCATGTCATCACAACCTGTAGCACATAGAGAACACAGTGCTACTGGGATCTGCTCGGATCCTTCGTAAAGTCATGTCTTTTTTCTAGACAGCCATGATGGTCTAAGTACTTCTGAAGCCCGTTGACGATGACGATCAGTGCAATCCTAGTGGTCATTGATATCTATTAGGCGTGTTGTATCGAGTTCGCGGACATCGTAATACTTGCAATCTATTTCAAATTGGCTATAGTCATTGGAATCTAGGACAGGGCTCCAAATTCTGCTTCTAGAATCACTGGAGCAGTTCAGAAGCAAGGAATAGTTCTGAGCTTGTCGAACCATCTCTCGTGTGACGTCTGATTTCAATTTGGCTTCAAATCCCGTTGACGACACTACTGTGATGCCCACCGTTCCTAGCGAATCCTGTGTTTTGTCTAACAGTTGCGGCAATGCAACAAGACGACGGAAATGGATGCGACAAATAAATATGGAAGTGATTTTTTGTTATTATGAGGTAATTTTTGTTACTGTATGTAGCTTTGTGTTGTACGTGTGTTAGTATGCTCCCAGTGGGAACTGCATTACTGTGTGTAATGCAATAGAAACAATAATATAATTATTATTATTATGTTACTACCACGTGCAGTTGTCATGTAGCTTCGCAAGCCAGGCTCTTCCGCGCAGTCGCTGAGCTAACCGCACGTGAATCACACGAGGAGGAGGATCTTTTACCGGAATTGCTCCAGCGCGAGAAGAGCCTGGTCGCTTTCGAGAACGTCATAGTGACGTGGGACCCCCGATCCGGTTTCATAGCTTGCATAAGGCTAATTCGATTTCCTAAAGAGTTTGTTAGTGTAATTGCGCTGATACATGAAGCAGAGAGGTAGCCTCCGCGGAGAGCGCGTTAACACGAAATCCAGTGAAGCTGTTGATGGACAAAGTGCTGGTGAATAATGAGCGTAGGAATGGTCTACATGGGACTGGTCCGCTGAACCTACACTCTCCAGCAACGTTTCTTTCGACTGAACTCATCTGCAGGTTTGCGCGAATTGAAACAGACGTAGAACTGTTCACCACTCTTGCGCGTCTACTCTGACATCTGTAGTCTGTGGGGGAAATGGTGTGAGAACTGCCGGCCCAGTTTCACTCAATGGTTCATGAAAACAGTGGCCTAGAGCTTGTTGACCTCTCCACGTCATGATCAGATTGGCGTGTATTGCTAACGCAGTCTATGTGACGGTACTTTCGACTCAGCAAGCAGCACTTTTGTACGATATTGACTCTCCTCACGGTGAACTGGAAACATCTAGGCATGGAAAAACAGCAGTGCAGTAGACCTACCATGTTCAGGAAGTGTAGAGTTGACTTGTAGTTGCACGTGTACTACGTACGACTTGTTTCAATGCACGGACTCTGACTGCTACATATATACACTAACCGCGTACAATGAGTTCATTTCTCAAACTACCGCGCTGCAGATCTAGATTCGGTGGTGTGCTGTTGGCGAAACTGAATGCTGAAAAGGAGTCGTGACACTGCAGAATATTACATGGCTGAGCTGTCTACATACGTACTAGAAGCGAACGATGATGTCAACTACGTATTTCGTGCAAAACAAGCAAGTGCGTGAAGCGATGTCGCGTGTTCTCAACTTTTATACCTACATGCTTACCTAATAGAATTAGCTTTATCAAGCTATGAAACCGGATCGGGGGTCCCACGTCACTATGACGTTCTCGAAAGCGACCAGGCTCTTCTCGCGCTGGAGCAATTTCAGTAAAAGCTCCTCCTCCTCGTGTGATTCACGTGCGGTCAGCGACTGCGCGGAAGAGCCTGGCTTGCGAGGCTAGTTGTCATGCAAGTTTCTGCTTTCAGAAAACTCATGCATCAGCTGTCGTGTGAGCGAAATCCTTCTCCGACTGATGTCTCTGAGCAGCGTGGGCAGATCAGAATGGGTGTCTCCTAACTTGATTAAGGCAAGAGATTAAACGCGGGTCCGCACAGGATGGAAAGCCCGTCTCAGCTTTGTTATCTGTTATGACTGATTTTTGTCCTGGTGTGCAGATGTTTGTCGTTGGATGTGGTTTCTGCTCTATCGCTGATAGTTCAGTTGTCATGTCGTTACTTGACAATGTGTCGCCTTGCATGGCTTCAGTCAGGATGGCGCTGTTGCACGTCATGGGAAACCTGTTGTGTCAATGATATGCGAGAGTATCATATGAGTCTGCTAATCACTTGCAATATGGCTTCCTGGTTCAGTCAGTCACTGTTCTCTCTAAAGACTGCTCATCTGCAAGAGATAGTGGTGATATCCTATTAGTAGATGACACTTTGTATTCAGTTCAGTGCATGGCTATCTTGGAATCACCATCCCTTGTGACTCTGTGAGCTCTAATCTAATGACTACACATCCTAGTATAGCTTCTCAACTGGAAAAGATTAAAAATCCTTCTTCTCAACTCAGTCCAGACTAATGCGGAGGATGATCTTTCGCTTGATAGTGATGCTACTGTGGACCCTGTACTTCGTCAAAAGTTTTTTGAGGGGTTGCAGAAAGTCAGGCAAACTGCTATCTGTGAGAGACAACGCCTTCCAAAGATCTTTGCAACAGTGGAACCCTGAAGCTTATTGGTGATCTTAACATGCACGATCATCAGTTCGTTCAAGTATGAACCAGATATGAGTAAAATCAGTTACCTGGTATACTCTGCTGCTTCACTAGTGTCTAAAAGGGAGGCTTAAAGTCAGTGAAATCGACCAATCTTCAAACACCGATATGGAGGCGAAGGCTGGATTTTGAGATTCTCACACTTCGACGTGCGATCTCACTGTTGATGGAGATTAGAAAGGATTCATCGGTAATTCGTATCTTACATAAACTCCGACTATTCCGGCATCAGTTGACATTTCCTGTTTGGACAGTTGTGAAGTCACCATCAGTCGGTTGAAAATGGATTTTAAGTTCAAGGTCGAGTGGGCCAGGAGACTGGAAAAGAATCGCAAGAGACTTTGCCAAAACGGTTTGTTTCAACAAGATGCTAGACTGTTTTACAGAGAATTGGATAAGCAGACTATCCAGGTCACTTCCCCACTGTCTCAGTCTGAGACCGAACAGTATTGGGGTGGTATATCCTAGAAAGTGTGGTACATCACAATGAGTTTGCCTTCTGCCTGAGATGTCAAATCGATGACGAGACCCACTGGAGAGATGAGCAGTAGTGGTTACCTATCTCAGACATTGAGTTTACATCGTGTCTCAAAACAATGGGGAACTGGAAGTCTCCTGGTCCAGAGATGGTTTATGGTTTCTCGGTCAAGCGTATCACGTGTCTCCACACTGGTCTGTCTCGTAATTACAACCTGCTGGTTCAGAATCCAGACTCTGTACCCGAATGGTTGTCTCAAGGAACAACCACTCTCATTCCTAAGAATGACAAGACTGACCAGGCCAAAAATTATTGGCCTATCACGTGTCTATCTGTCTTCTATGAGACCCTCACCTCAGTTATCAGGCAGAGGATTGCAGGGCATTTGGTTTAGAGAAACCTTATAGCTTCGGAGCAGAAGAGTTGTCGACAGGGATCTTTTGGTCCAAAGGTTCAGCTGTTGATCAACAAGCTGCTTACCGAAGACTGTAAGACCAGGCACAAGAGCTTGAGCATGGCTTGGGTGGACTACCAGAAACCCTATGACAGCATGCCAAGCAGTTGTTTGCTCTAATGCCTTTACATGCAATAGATCAGAACAGTCTGTGCAGGTTCCAGTCACATGTGACGAAGAGTTGGAGGACATCGATTGTGCTTTCTTGCTGTAACAGCAAGATCAAGACAAGACTTATTGAGATCAGGAGGGATATTTTCCAAGGTGACTCACTTTCTCTTCTTCTCTTCTGCATGGTTCTCAATCCTCTGATAAAGGAGTTGAAAGTACAGAGCCAGGTACGGCTACCGGATGACCACTAGCCGTAGTGAGACTACCAAGCGTCCGCTTATCAGTCTACTTTACATAGATAATCTGAAGGTGTATGACATATACTCTGATCAGTTGGATGGGCAGTTGCACACCATTTGTACCTTCTCTGATGACATCCAGACGAAGTCTTGTCTGGACAAATGTTCTGTTGCACACTTTGTCAACGGGCAAGCTCTCTGGTGCGTAATAGACTTTATATACTTAATTAATTTACTAAATGTGAAAAGAATTCAGTCTCAAAAATATTATTTATTGATTACAGTCAAGCATTTGTCTCTCCTTATTTGCGATCTGGAAGTTCCAAATATGTTGTTCTAGCGCACAAGTGACAAGATGAAGACATAATCTGCATGTTCTTTACAAACACATAGAAATCAAGTCGTGAGAAACCTAATGCTACATGTCTACCTTTACAACAAAATTGAAGTTCTCGACAGTATTGTGCAAACCCTATACGTATACTATAGACAATAGCTGTATTGACTGCTATGACTTCTTGAGAAATACTGCATGAGTTAGACGTACCAAGAGAGACCGTTAAAAACACAATAGTTATATTGTATTGTACCAGTAGTAGGTCCGGGAAATACTAACATAAATGCTAACCGAGTTTTTAATTGTTCTCAAATACCGTTTTTAAAAATAGCCGTTTTGTATTGTAGAGATCTATAAAAATACCCCTCTCTCTCTCGCTAGGTATTGCATGCAAACAATGATAGTTAAATCAGACAGACAGGCAGGCAGACAGACAGGCAGACAGACAGACAGACAGACAAACAGACAGACGCAAACACACACGCGCACGCACGCACGCACGCACACACACACATACACACACACACACACACAGAGGATGAACAGCTCTCCTGTATATAGAGATATTATTTATAGTATCAATTATACCATTTACAGCATCCGTTATACTACTTATAGCATCAATTATATTATTTATATCAATCAAATTATTTATGGTAATAATTACTTTATTTATTGTATTGAATTAATAATATAAATGATAAATTAACTAATACTATAAATTAATGACCCTATCAACTTAATTGATATATCATACAACGCAATAGCCAACCATACTATAACCAATGTGTAAGAAAAACATGCATTGCATGTCGCAAGCAAGAAGATCTTTATTTAATTAATTAATTAGTTAGTTATTAATTATGTTAGTTCTATTATTATTGAGTTTATTTAGCATTAAATTAAATTACAAAATTAATTAATACTATTATTAAAACTAATCAATAACTTAGAAAACTGTTGATTTAATAGTTAATTAATTTGTTACACAATTGTGTGTCACGTGAGAATCTCCCGGATTGGATATCCTTAGTATCCTCTCGAATACTAATCGTTCAGTCATGGTCGTCGACGAAGAACGAATGAGAGCAGAACTGGAAAAGATGGCTGCTCAGGCTGACATGGTGACGAACAAGGTAAACTCTAGCTGCGCTGGTTTTTGTCGTATGAAGCCTCCAGACGTTTTCTCATTCGCCGTTTTTTGTCTGTAGTCTCTAGATAGCACGAGAAGGATGCTGGCAATGGCAGAGGAAGTGAGTGTTGTTAATAGTTGCGGTAGAAATGTGTTGGATGGATATTTATATTTCGCAAGTGTTGCGTATACGTCACTAGATGTGGGGGATGCAGCTGCATGTCGCCGTCACGTGCGGTAGTAGCATTTACAAATGCTTTGGTGGCTGGTGTTGTATGTATGTGTAGACAGACAGACAGACAGAAAGACAGACGGACGGATGGACACACACACACACAGACACACACACACACACACACACACAAACACACACACACACACACACACACACACACACACACACACACACACACACACACACACACACATCAGGTCACATCACATGACCACACATCACACTGGGGTGTGTATGCACTAACTTCCCAATGTTTATTTTTAGACTAGAAATATTGGAACTACCACAATGGAAACTCTGGATGAACAGGGAGGTGAGTACACAACAGTCACGTGATTAATATAATATATTAATATAATTTACGTTTACTTACCTAGGCCTCAGTTGGTATCAGAGTATTCTGTTGACTTAAGCTAACTAACCTAGGGAAACATTTTCTAGCAGTCTAGTTGACCAAGAACTGTCAAACCATATTCTGCTCATACAATATTGCATTGAGATTACAGACAATGGAAGACATTACTGGTTGCTTCTTCCACAGATACTGTCATACATAAACGTACATTATAGGTACCAAGCTCCCTTCGTCAGTCCTCTTCCACAAGAGAAAGTTTCATCCAATTCAAGTATCGCATACATCTTCCAGTTGCATACAACAGTGGTCTATATACCCAAAGATGTTATGATAAATTGTGAATGAAGAATTACTGGTAAAGGGTGAATATTGTGGAAATGAAATGAGAAACAATGCTAAGAAAGTAATAGAAAGTAGACATAATGACCTGCTGATGCTGTTCTTTTCTTGATACAAATATTCAGCGGCATAATTCAACAGTCTATCTTTTTTTTATCATTTGACTTCTATTGTGTTTGACTTCCACCTTTATAGACTCAACTGTTTGTCATACATGTTTTGACTTCTACCTCCTGTCGTCCATCACTTTATCTTTTGGAGTTTCATTTGTCTTTATGCTTTGTGTTGCTGACTGTAATCATTTCTTGTGTGCGCGTGTGTGTGTGTGTGTGTGTGTGTGTGTGTGTGTGTGTGTGTGTGCATGTTGTCACGGTGCTCTGTTGTAGGAATCTATTTTTTCTTTATAATGACATTTGTTTTGCTATCAGTTTTTGACTTTATTTTTTGATTAGAGCAACTCGTCCAGATTGAGGAGGGATTGGATCAAATCAATGAAGACGTTTGACATGCCGAGAAAAATCTCACAGAGATTGAAAAATGTTGCGGCCTTTGTCTGTTTTCATGTAAATAGCAAGCACGTACACATTAGTATCTCACAATTATTTTTTCTATTTCATTGTGTTCTACAGAATGAGGAATATCGAGAAGACGGTTCAATATCAGAAAACATTTGCAGACGGCAATCGAGACGGAGTATTCACTGAACAACCAGGTAACATAAACTTGCATATTGCATGCAGGTTGCATGTTTATCGTTGTCTGACAACTCTCTTGTCCATTTTTTGAGACAAAAATATTTAAAATTTTCTGTATACTGTTATTACACATTGCTTGTGGACAACTCCTGGACTCACTCAATTATTTCTTCACAGCTTGACTAAGCCGCCATCCCCAACTTTGGCTGAGGGGCTAAGACTATCACACCTCTTAAGCCTGGTTTACAGTACGACACTAGCAGGAGCGTCATGCGAGCATCCTGGATGCTGACGATGAGCGAGCGTCATTGTCGAACTGTGAACATGACAGCATCCGCGACTCTCACATAATGCTTGCCTAACATCCACGACGCTGGAATACAGAAAAGTTCTAATGTAGTGTCCTATTTGGAAGTGACCCAGCTTCCAATGACATTGCGTGCTCATTTCCAAGCAATCGAAAGTCAGAGCAACTGGACGTATCCAGGATATTCTATTCGTTCGCATGGCATTGATGGAAGTTGTCATTGAGTATGTGCATGGTTTTCTTTGCTTTTGTCAAGTCCAGTCAAAGGACTACAAGGACTTAAAGATGAAAGAAAATGTTTGAGACTATGTATGGCACAGTAGCAACTAAAAGCAAAACATCTTTGTCCTTGTCTGGAGCGAGTGCACATGTGATTACTTTGCAGCACCGGACTACTGTTGCAGTATGTTCTTTGTGCGATGGACGCTTGTCAGATGCAATACTGTGTGAATGGTACAGTGCCAGCATCTTCGCTGACGCTTATGTGAGCGTCCTTGTCAACATTTGGGACGGTCGCAGGACGCTGTGGCAGTGCCGTACTGTGAACTGAAGTTTAGTCCCTAACTAGATTCTGAACCTGTTCCTTGCATAGTCTATATTACACTGCTCTAGCCAATATAGTAAGATAGCGGGTTGAAAAATTGCCATTATTGTCAGTTGGTAGTAGAGATAGTATGCATGATCCATGAACAAACATCTTAGTAGTAGTCAGAAACTCATTCCATACATAGAATGGTCTGGGTGTCAAGGTTTGTATTGGTCGTTTCCATGTTGTTAATGCAACTCGCACATGGCGTATCTAGCTTAAATGTGCAGGAATTGTTATGAAAGCAATCATCTTATCTTGGAGTTTACAAATCAGAAGTGACATCATCTTTATGTATGATGTCATAAGTTAATTGGTGTTGCAAGTTGACACAAAAATTCTTGTGAGAACACTGTATTAGTGAGACAAAGTTGCAACTATATCCTACGTTAGTACTTCCCTATACTTGCTGCACGTTTTACTGGTACACATTTACTTAGTCTTAGCAGCGTGAAGAGAGTAGTACAATGGCAGTACGCGTGTACAGTACACATCTGACTCTCTCTCTTTCTCTTTCTCTCTCTCTCTTTCTCTCTCTCTCTCTCTCTCTCTCTCTCTCTCTCTCTCTCTCTCTCTCTCTCTCTCTCTCCCTGTTAGCATGTGTGATGGCTTTTAAAAACGCCTGTTTTAAACATTTAATGGAATACTAGCATTTCACTGTAGGCCTTTTGCATACACAATGTTTTTTGTTTTTTGCTTCATGTGGTAGGTCAAATAAAAATGTAATGGCCGTTCGATCTCTGGGAGCGTTTATATTCAAATATGGCCTTCAAAGCTTTTTATGTCTCTACTATTTAATAGTACACTAGTCAAGATGTCAAAGCTTCAGGATAAACAATGTTTTGTGTCTTTCTTTTGGTGGATTGAGACATACGAATCAATGCATGTGGACAGCAATGAATGACTTGTGAGAACACATAACTACGCTATGATATTAAGCCCACATAATGCAACTTCAAATTGAGTCTATCAGGGCATTTATTCTCCTTTTAACAACAAACCTCATCAGGGTAGTTCTACAGGGTTATGTTGTTCTATATTGCACTCCCAAAAGGGGACCCACTGAAGCTGGAGATCGACACCATTCTGCCTATGCTCTTATGCGTGTACCCCAAACTTCAGCGTCGTGAGTGATCTGGTCTGGCCAGCTATTACACTTCTGCATACAATGGTATGATTTTTGTGGTATAGATTGTTGGTAAACTTTGCTGTTCAAATTTACCAAATCTGACTTCTAGTTTGAAGATTAGATTTCTATACTTTTGTAGTGGGGGTTGTTTGAAGCTCTATTTTAGTTGTTAGCCCAGTTCAAAGTGCAATAGATGAACGACACGTCAACGTCTGCAAATGGTATAGGCTATGTGTTCTTATGCAGATGTGAAATCTACTGTGATGACCACAGTTGCATATTTCTTATGCTTTATTGTGATGAGATATAATTAATTACGTAAGTATTTTGTTACATAATCAAGTACTGACTGTCTGCTCACTTCTAAGGTTTAGTTGGTTTCTGTGACATTCAATTGACATGATAACGATAGAACCATTCTCGTGCACTTGATGTACACCTGTCATAAAGATTGAGCTAGTATTCAGAATTGATATTTATTTTATAATATATTGATTTTGTATTATTGGGGCAAATACATGAAGGGTGGCTGCCTGATCAACACAACACATTAAAGCTGCCCGCTCACGAATTCACGCACATGCACAGGCATGCCTACACAAACTTGAAATTGTGCCTTTATCTACACATTTACTATTTACCAGTTTGAGATAGCTTGCTGTTGAACGACAAAGTTATTTCTTGATTTTTTCCTTGTTGCATGTATGTGACTCGAAAACGGGTCTGGAACTTTGAGGCTAAATATCTATCTAATAATATCTATTAGACTATGTAGTAGGCACAGTCTGCATTGTCGGCAGTGTCTGGCACCTCTACATGACTACTTTCACACTCAGAGTTTCCGATGACATCACGACAGTGCAATAATACTCTTGTTTCCACTTATTTCCAGGTCACGTGCAACAAGAAAACGATCGAGAAAATGCTTTGTCATTCAACAGCAAGCTATCTCAAGATGCTAAGCGATTGACGTTTCTCTTTAGGACATAACTAAGTGGGCACCTTTAAAATGAGTGTGTAGATGTTTGACTCATTGACTGTCTGGAGACTTTGTACTTTACTTGTTTACTTTTGTGATTTGAGGTCACAGGCGACAGAGCTGCGTGTGTTGCGTGGGCCATGGCCACCCCACCTTTTAGAAAATTGACTTCAACCAGTCAGCGATTGGCATATTTTTCCGATTATTGGTCTTGCGAGTTGTATACACGTCTCTGCCGACAACTGTAGCCTCGGAGTCGGTAACACCTAAGCATATACAGGCATTTCATTGTCAGTTGATCACGGAAGTTGTGAACATGCGGACCCTTTATCTGACTTGTCATCTCTGGAGAACTTGCCTGACAAATGTAACCAACCAGGACACTTCTCGTTTCCTCAAAAAGAGTTTAAGAAACAGGTCAAGGTGAAGGGAAGCTATCAGCCTTTGTGGTTTGACCAGTGGACTTGGCTACATCACCGCAAGACAACGATTCTGTTGCGAGTTTGCCATGTCTAAGGCCACACTCGCTGAAATGGTTCTAGTCGTCATGTAATGCTGACCAAGCATTCTAAGTTTGTAGGTTGTTCAGAGCACTGACTGACTATGTATGGCAATTATGTTTTGTGCAAGTAGCTACAAGATTGTATGCATGAGTAAAAGAGTAGTAGTTTTGGAATACAAGATGAAGTTGTATAATGCAGAATTTTTTACTGTCATAGCTGTATGGTAGAACCACATTGATACAGCTGTTAGTTTTATTACCACTCTTGTAAGAAAGGGCATGCCCTCTCAACCTAGTTTTGCCACCCCACCTAAAATTGCTTTTGTTGCCCTGGAGGTAATAATACAAAGACAAATATAGCAATGGATGTGAAATAGCTTGGATTCTATTGCCTGTCTTCCATCTATTACTTGAATGTTTGGGTTACTCAAAACGTGGAAATAGATGTTAAACTCCACCCCTAAATTCAAAAATAAAAATTTTTAAATTAAAAATTTTATTTCAAAGAGTTTGAAAATTTGTTTTGAAATTTTGTTGTAAGTTAAATTTTTGTAATATGTAATTCTCTTATGTGAAGGTTTTAGCACGGCTAGGAGAACTGGAGGGATACAGAGTATTCGCGGTACATTACGAGGTAAGCGCATGGCCACATGCACGAGCTCGTCAAGACTCAACCCCCGGGCCATACAATTGTTTTTAATTTTATGTCACATGTTGCACTCAACTGTATTTATCCAATTGGGTTTGTCGGTCAAGGAGAGATACTAGAGTTAGTACTGTATGTGCATGTATCTGACTGTACTGTACCACCCATTCTTTTATACTGCATGTATCATTGACATCATGATGTGAGCACTACAAGCAGTGTGAACTATACACAATGTACTGAACAGAGTTGCCATGAGCATGTATGTGACAATATGTTTAAATTACATACTATTAAAAATATAGAAGATCAACAACGGTTAGTGATCAGTTGGAGGCACTTGGATGCCTGCTTTTGGGCAATTTCCAACAACTTTCTGAAACGTAGTGGAAACCGGACAGTAAACGGCATTTTGTATCAATCAAATTACTGGTTGCAAACCGTGTGTGGTCAAAACAGTGAGTGACACAACATGGAAGGTGATGCCTCAAATTCATTCATCTTGTCATCAAAAGGACACTTAGTTATGTCTCAATCCACGTGTGCAGCAGAGGCATAGTACGATGCGATTGCTTGCATCTACCATGACAGCTGCACTTTTTAGTAAATTAATCAAGTCATAATGGTGAGGTAATGGCTCTGATTGTGCTGTCCGCATGTCTGAGGTTGAATGTGATGTGTGATCTGTTGAGAACAAGACTGCTTCAGTTCAACCAGTAAATTTGAGAGTTAGTATTCAAAATTATTTTTTGAAAACTTCTAAACAATAAAATGACTTTGTTTATGTCAGAAGACATGCTCAGAGAATGAATAGAGACGATACGTTTCAGTTTACATGCATATTGTGAGTGTATTCTCATCTGCTCTTGTGATGTCAAAACATGAACGTTTTGGACATGGTAATACATGGTGGTGGTGGTTAATCTGGTCATTCTCGTAATCTTTCTGTTGTTATGGGTTGTCAAAGCATCCAATCAGAACAACATATATACCCGAATAGCACGATTTGATCTAGAATCAGCGGGTCAGCAGGTATATTTATAGATCTGCAATGTTAACTGTTGATTTCCATGCCTCGGCTGATAAGGGGTAGGTGGTTCTATCACTATACCCATGTAGCATATGATAAAGGTATTCATTGTAAGCTTTGTATGAGAAAAAAAGATTCTATATTGGAAAGAATTTAAATTGTTTGAGGCATCTGTTAACTTAAGATGAACGTGTTACTGGCTAGATTTCTCAAACCGGCTAGACAATCAAGAAATGAATGTGTGAGAGATTGCTAATAGTTAGACACACGTAGTTACCCTGGACCAGGGATGTAGCCCCTGGATCACTTTTCAATATTTGCACTTTCACTGATAGACTATTCCCGGAAACTTCTGGAATATGTTCTAGCTGATTAAATATGTAATTATTTAATCACTCTCAGACAGCCTCATATTAAGTGCCTTTAGCCATGCAGAACAGAATGATGATGTTCAAGACATTGCATTCTGTCACTACTTTACTATGTAACACGAAAAGATATCTTATCTGTCTGTCTGCGCATGCATGTCTGTGCTTGTTTGCTAATTTTCAACTGGACCCCTTTCAAACTGCCTACTACTGCCCTGTGGACACGGATTGGATATAGTTGAGGTTAACATTTGTAAGTGTAGGTTGAGTGATTTTGTGTATACGTGTTAGTTATGTCATCTGTGCGTGTGTGCGTGCGTGCATGCATGTGTGTGTATGTTTGTGTTATATGTTGCTCTTATGAGGGAACTACACCAGATGTGCTGTGATAGAAATAAATTATTATTATTATTATTATTATTACTATGAAATCCAATCTATATAGTCGTATTAATATATGTGTGTTGTGTAGAGTGACCAATGATGCAAGGGAGGACGAGATGGATGAGAACATTGGATAGGCGTATTTGAAATTTTTCTTTCGTCATTCATTGTTGTGATCGGATGGAACGGTGATAGGCAAGTTGTTTGAATTGTTGAAGTCTTAAAGGGAATTGCCATCGATACGGGGACGGAATTGGACATGCAGAACGCTCAACTTGTAATCATCAATAAAAAGGTAATTTTTTGGTCCTTGATTTAGTTGATTTAGTCGAGGGAGACACACAGTGTTTGCTTCGCTTGTTTGATGGAAATTATTTGTGATTTTGCGGAGTTTGTATTTGTGGCTGGACAGCTAGATAGACAGACAGACAGACAGACAGACAGACAGACAGACAGTTTGTGTAATTGTATAATATTATACTTGTGACACTTGTTTTTCATTAGCTGTTACTTTGTTTTCGCCTGTGTTAGCTTTGATGTATAGAAATATATGAAAATTTGACAGACAGACAGACAGACAGATAGACAGACAAACACACAGACATGCAAACAGACAAACAGACATACAAATAGACAGACAGACAGACAGACAGACAGACAGACAGACAGACAGATACAGTAGATGGTTGGACAGACAGACAGACAGACACACAGATGGTTGGACAGACAGACAAACAGGCAAATGGTTGGACAGACATACTTACAGACAGAGAGATGGTTGGACACACAGACAGACAGACAGACAGAAAGATGTTTGGACGGACAGACAAACCGACAAATGGTTGGACAGATAGACTGACAGACAGACATATGGTTGGACAGACAGATAGACACACAGAAATAGTTGAGGGTCCTCTCTGCTTTGTGGAGGGATGACAATGGACGATCTAACATTACTGAGTTCAAGACACACTGGAGATGACGATTTTCGATCAAGCTCCAGCAATGCAATACAAATTTGATCTCTAGGAAGATGGCAGTAATTTCAGCTGGACTAAAATCTTGCAGTGTCCTTGACGAATATCAATTTGTTTTAAACTAAGTGGCTAAATGTATTCTGATCCCTCTATGGGGTCATCTGTTGTAGCCTTAGGTGTTTGTTGTTGATTTAGAGGAACTTTACTTAGAGACTAGCTTTTATGCTCTTGATGGAAATTTCTTTGGATTTGAAAAATATATGCATTTGACAGACAGACAGACAGATGATTGAATAGACAGATAGATGGTTTGACTGACAGACAGACAACCAGACAGACAGACAGTCAAATGGTCTGATTCTCGAGCAAATGATAAAAATTGCACAGTAGACATGTGAGAGTGGCATCTCATCTTGTATGTCTCTCAAGCTGATCTGACCGAGGGCAGAGTGCAAATGGCAGACCAGCGAACAAAGGATCTTCTCAATTCGTAACCATTTGACAACACAGAAGGTTCAGACATAATTAATTGAGAAGACTATTATATTAGCAATGATTCTATTATATGCATATTAAGATCATAGAAACTTGTACATATTTAAATATTAACCAGTTGGTAGGTAAGAATTCTATGTGTAGACAGAAACTGAAATTTTGCTGCAAACAAGGGCATTCATGAAAACTTAAGATCGAAATGCAGCTCAAATGTTGAATGATGAATATCGTAGAAAAATTTTTTATGAAGGAAAATGCGATTTCATGTGATCATCTCTAATCACGCGAATAGATTCCTTACTCTAAATGTAATTTGTGCAGGCATGGCAGACATATCACTACTTCATTTAATAGGAAAGCATCACGAGAAAGAGGCTTGTTTGTTCCATCCGTGGGCGTAGCCTTCTTTGCTTAATTAAGCAGATCGATTGGGCTATTGCAGTTCGTCTCCAAGCAGGGATGTGGATGACATCACATCTTGACCCCCTCTCTCTCTCTTGGAAATTCCTGCTTAGGCATAGACTCGAAAGGGTACGCTGTAATCACATCTCTCTCTCCCCTTTGGAAGAGGTCTGCTGCACTTGCCTTCTCTTCTCTCCCTTGGGAAATGTCGTCCATACCCCCTGCCTTGAGAGTAACTGCAATAACTCATTTTGCAGTTGTGTTGTCTAGGGAAAATTTTTATTAATATCAATATGATTCAAATTACTGTATATAGTATGTAATGCTGTTTAGCCGCATATATATACAAGTTTACTTTAGCCATTACTTTGTTTCTATATCAACATGAGACTGCTTCAAGTTGTTGGAGTGTCTATATGTTCAATAAATCAAGAATCTAGTCCTAGATGCTGTTTGGAAGTTCAAAATAAGGAGATTGATTAGTGAGTGTTGTTGAAGTAGTTCACCCAAGTTACAAAAAGACATCATCTGCATGATCTTTGCATCTACGTAGAAATTAAGTCAAGGCAACTAATGTGGCATTTCTACCTGACTGTTAGCTGTCATTATGAATTTGAATGGCTCAACAGTATAGGGCTAACCCTATCTACTATAGGACCTATGAAGTGCTATGACATCTTGAGAGATCCCGTATATCATGAAACTTTTGCAGAAATTTATATTGGCGGTTTGCTAAGAAATTGATGGACAAAGTATATTGGCGGATTTTATTTTGGCAATCTGGTTCGGACATCTTTGTTTGGTAACAGATATGTCTTTCCATGAGTGGTCATGGAGGAGTTTGTGATTGACAGCTGTGTTTGTTGCTTGCATTTCCCTAACTTACTGGTCTCCAACTAGTGTAGTTATGTAAAACTGATGTGTCAGTGGAAAGTACAGGATCCACGGGAATGTGACAGTCCAGCTTCATCCATAGTCTCACTCCCTCATTCATAGACACATGCAGCAAGCAGGGATTACCTACCATCTTGTGGCCTCATCCACATGACGTACCACCACATCGCCATAGGATGGCCACTGTTCTGCCCAGGATTTTTGGAGTGGCCGGGTATCAGCTGCATTAATTAAAGGACGTGGTTTATTTCTGACAAGAAAGCGCTAAACAGAATGTATCCTACTGTTAATGACCTGAAAGAGCAACTATGAAAGCTGCAATTTTGTCAACAGTCGGGAACTATGTTGCCCAGTCTTACGTTTAGAGACTATGGCTTGTGTGGTTAGACGTCTGCCATCCATTGGAGCAAATAAACCACTAGCTAAAATTTGTACATGTGGAGTGATGGTCGGTGTTTTTCGAGTAATGGTCAGGCCCAACCACCTCTGACTAGCGTGGCCAGAACCCTAGATGCCTGATCCATGTGGGTGATGATATCAACATATCCCTGTCACCAAAGTAATGGCGGATTTTATATTGGCAGTCGCTTTAGATTTCCCGTCAATATTTTATCTTATACAGTATGTATGTATACATGCACTAGCTGAGTCAGACCAGGGCGTAGCTTGGCATGGGCTAGACCAGGCTATAGCACCATCTTTTGTAGGCGTGTACATAAATTGTGGATTGTAAAATACGTGTGAGGACCAAAGCTGTATGTAGTATATACACCACTCTTTTTCCAGTTTGGATCTGTGACCGATGTTATGGTATCAATCTACTAGAAAGTAGGCGCGTCTCCTAGCATTGTGAAGTTTAGCCTCCTATTTCCTAGATGTCGCACCATGCCCTTGGTCAGTCGTACCTAGATAGACTGGCTAATTAACTTTTGAACACGATAAGTATTGTATTGTAAACCATACAATTCGAACTGATATCAAGTATATAGCACTTTTTATTTGTCACATGAACATTATTCACAAAAAATTGGTTGATCAAAAAGTAGAGTTCAGATACACGTGTAGTGATCAAAAAATACGGACATAATTATATTGGATAGTAAAATATTATAAAAATATGTTATTGACACTTTATACTCTCTATTGACTTTACATTCCACCATCCTTCTGCCACGATGAGTTCTCCATTCTCAGTTGAGCATGCGCTATGTAGCATCTGTTTGTGTGTCATGCGTGGAAGAGGAAGCCATTCGGTAAATCTCTTGTCATACAATTCAATAATGTCAGAGTCAAACTCATATAGCAGTCCTCCAGTCGCCACCAGCTTGTCGCTAACTGCTGTAAATGTAAAAGACGGTCGGTTGTAGACGGAATTTTTCTCCATTTTCTGTCACGGACATCTGCGCACTCAACGACATTACTGTAGTTATTGCAATCGGTGAGTTCTCTCCCTTCAAACAATGTGTTGTTTATAATGGCCGAAGAACACGCATAGCGTTTTGCTGGCATGTCATCCATCTCAGACACAACGACCGCTGGTAAGGTCACACACAGGTGATGTGTTTACTGTCTCACCTGACTTAGTCCTACCACCCACCACATACAGTGAATTTTTAGAAAGAGCAACAGATACAGTATACAACTGCAATTCGTTTGGTATAAAAGTGAGAAATCGCGATTTGTTTTCATTCAATTGACATTGTTTGATTGCAACTCGATGAGTTTCTGTATCCTTCACACACAACAGGCAGACACCTTTGTGACACAATACTTGCTTGATGGGACTGTTCTTTTGATCACGTTTGATCCATTCATGGTTTTTCTCAGTGAGAACATGCAGCTTGCCATCTTCATGTCCTTCAACAAGTCTGCCTTCCATCTCTCCCATTCTGCCACATAGCGCGCTATTGCAACGAGGTATGATTGCACACCACTGTTTCGAAGACGGCAAACTGTCATTGACCAGATACTGTCAGAATAGAAAGACAAGTCAAACATCATTTGCAAGTCTGTAGAAAAGCTGAAATCCATGCATTTTATCTAAAAAATCAAAATTTATGTTTCCAAATATTTGCAAAAGTGATATATAATATGAAGAAAACTTTGGGAGTAGAAATGTATGTTTTAAAACGTGTGATGAGGGATCAAAACTCTAACTCTAACAAACACAGTGAAAACCCCGCTACTAAAGATATAGCTATAGCTCAGGATTCTGCCCGCGGTGGTCGGAGGTGGTCGGGCCTGACCATCACTAGACAAACACCGACAATCACTCCACATGTTCCGACAATGTACTACTATTTTTCAGCTAGTGTTTTACTTGCTCCAAGCTAATGAGCATTGGAAGGTGAGCATTTCTTGAAAGGTAACTACTGTTTTTCAGATGGTGACACAGCGGCAGACCTGCCTTGCTGTATTACGATTTTATCACTCAGGGCACTAAGGTGGTGGGAGATCCAACACAGCAGCCTGCATGTCAGTGATGACGAACGAATATCCTAGGAGCCCTGTTAACAAGCCAGTCGAAGTCTTCTTCATGTTTTTTTGCTAGACAGGAGCACTTGCTGTTTGAAACCTGCAGTCAGTGCATGGATGATGGAAGTCTAACCATTATCATCATGCCATAGTATAAACGTGAAACTGGGCAACATAGTTTTCTTCCACTGTTGACAGAAGTTGCAGCTTTCTTGTAGATCATGGACCATTGATAGTACGATACATTCTGTTTGGCAAACAGCTTTCTTGTCTGTTTTATGGTGATGCTTGATTGTCCGACAGTTTGCTCTACTTCTTTCCTGATGTCTGAAATAGAAATAAACCACGCCCTCTTAATTCAGTGGATAACTGACCACCACTCCAAAAATCCTGGGCAGAACACTGATAGCTGTATATACGTATATACTTTGAATGGATCACTAAATAGAGAGAGTGGATACAGCCTGGCAATAACAATACAAACTATAAATGTACGCTTAGTATTCTAACATATTCTGTTCATTGCTATAGTATATAACCTATGTAGTTATACTCTTGTGCATGCCTGCATGTGCAGGACATTGTGAGGTAGTAACAATTAGGTACCCTTATGTGACAAGAAGGCTAAAAGTGAAAACACATCGCAATTATAATTCCTGCAAGCTGTTGCTTGTGTAATACCTACTTGTAATAGTAATGGTGTAAAACACATATCAAGTCTTTACTCACTAAACGACGATAAAGGTATTTTTTATATACTAGACATGATATACTAGACCTGGCTGTGACCAACACGCTGTCTTCTGTCATATCGAAATGCCAGAGTAGTCAATTCTTCGCTATCAGCACGACGCGTTTGAGCATCCGCTCGTTTCCTTTCTTTCTCAACAGCTGCTGACATGCTCTGTTGTTGGAGTTTTGTCACTGCTAAGTAATTAAATTATCAAGTTCTTCTCACAAAAGAACTACACACAACAACAAAGTTATATCGACTCACCATGTGCAGAGGTATCTTCGTGAACGTCGTCCACCATCATGTCTTCAAGTTCCAAGAGAATCTTACATAGATTTGCTTCCTGAGTAGCAGAAATGTCCTGGAGAGGTTTAAAGTCTTCTCTTGATATGAAAGGTTCCGGATTCAGATAAGCAAGAATATTCTGGCTGAGAGACAGACGTCGAGAAATAGACATCATTTCTTTGAATGGCAGGCCCTTGCTCATCTAGTGATGAGAGTAAAGATGATCCATGTCGAGCTTCACTAGCTACATCAGCACAGATGGTTGGTGTGTCTTTACTTTCTCCTGCTGTTTCCACTGCAATTGTTAAGAAATCAAGTTGATAAAAGTTAACTGACAAGTACGTACAATATATCTAGAGGTATTACCAAAGTTACTTTGTGTAACTGTTGGCTGCTATCTCACTTCGTAGATTGCCCCCATTGTATGAAATGAAGCAGGACTCCGACATTCACCTGCAACCTCTATATTATTAGGCAATTAAATATCGAG
>NC_085086.1:7114132-7174132 GCF_963422355.1 Corticium candelabrum | reverse complement strand
GTGTGTGTGTGTGTGTGTGGTGTGTGTGTGTGTGTGTGTGTGTGTGTGTGTGTGTGTGTGTGTGTGTGTGTGTGTGTGTGTGTGTGTGTGTGTGTGTGTATTATTTGTCTGTGTGTGTATTATCTGTCTGTGTTTGTATTATCTGTCTGTGTGTGTATTATATGTTGCCCTTATGAGGGAACTACACCAAATGTGCTGTGATAGAAATAAATTCTTACCCAATCTATATGGTCGTATTAATGTATTTGTGTTGTCTAGAGTGACCAATGATGCAAAGGAAGACGAGATGGATGAGAACATCGGGTAGGCACATTTGCAGTTTTTCTTTCGTCATTCGTTGTTGTGATCGGATGCATCTGTGATAGGCAAGTTGTTCGAATTGTTGAAGACGTGAAGGAAATCGCCATCGATATGGGGACCAAGGTGGACAAGCATAACGCTCAACTTGAAATCATCAACAAAAAGGTTGTTGTTCAGGTATCAATTTAGTTGATTTAGTTGATTGCGACACGTAGTGTTTGCTTGGCTTTTTGATGGAAATTGTTTGTGATTTCGCGGAGTTTGTAACTGTGGCTGGACAGCTGGATGATTGGGCAGATAGACAGACAGACAGATAGTTGGACAGACATACACAGAGACAGACAAATAGACATACAAACAAACAGACAGACAGATAGTTAGACAGAAAGATAGACAGACAAACAAACAATTACAAACAAACAGACAGACAGATGGTTAGAGAGACAGACAGACAGACAGACAGACAGACAGACAGACAGACAGAGACAGACTGACAGATAATTTATTCTCATACAGATTCTACTTGTACATAAGCTAGGATTTTTAAAATACAAATCAGTCTTTGCGACCAACAAAGTTATTTACTAATGGACTTGAATTTGAATGTCAAAATCAAATAATCTATCTAAATCACCATGATTAAGTGACATTTTTGAAAGTTTCCTAAGGACAGACAGATACACGGACAGACGGACAGACAGACAGACAGACAGACAGACAGAAAAGGCTTTAAAGCAGTAGCACAGCTTGTTAGCCATGAACATAGTTTGTAATAGTAGTCATGTATGAAAATATATTATATGACAGACAGACAGACAGACAGACAGACAGACAGGCAAACACACATACATACAATAAGACAAACGGGCAGGCATACAAACAGACAGAATGATAGACAGATACAGTAGATGGTTGGAAAGACAGACAGACAGACACACAGATGGTTGAAGAGACAGACAAACAGACAGATGGTTGGACAGACATACTTACAGACAGACAGATGGTTGGCTGGACAGACAGACAAACAGATGGTTGGAAACACAGACAGACTGACAGAAAGATCTTTGGACGGACAGACAAACAGACAAATGGTTTGGACAGACAGACTGACAGACATACATATGGTTGGACAGACAGATAGACACACAGAAAGATGGTTGAACCTTACAGATGAACACATAGATTGTTGGACAGACAGACTAACAGACAGACAGATGTTGGACGGACAGACAGACATATGGTTGGACAGGGACACAGACAAATGTTTGGACGGACAGATAGACAGATGTTTGGACAGACAGAAAAACAGACAGATGGTTGGACAGACAGACTGACAAACAGACAGAGAGATGGTTGGATGGACAGACAGACAGACAAACAGGCATATGGTTTGCAGACAGACAAGCAAACGGACAGACAGACAGTCGAATGGACTGATTGCCGGGCAAATGATAAACAAACACTCAGTAGACATGTGAGAGTGGCATCTCATCTTGTATGTCTCTCAGGCTTATCTGATCAAGGGCAGAGTGCGAATGGCAGACCAGCGAACAAAGGATCTTCTCAAGTCGTAACCATTTTGAAAACACAGCAGGTTCAGACATAATTAATTAAGAAGACTATTATTTTAGCAAAGATTCTATTATATGCATATTTAGATCATAGAAACTTGTACATATTTAAATTTAAGCCAGTTGTAGGTAGGAATTCTAACTGAAAACAGAAACTGAAATTTAGCAGCAAACAAGGACATTGATGAAAAGTTAAGATCGAAATGCAGCTCAGATGTCGAATGATGAATATCTTAGAGGAACATTTTTATGATAGAAAATGCGATTTCATGTGATCATCTCTTATCACACGAATAGATTCCCTACTCTAAATGTTATTTGTGCAGGCGTGGCAGACATGTCAATACTGCATTTAATAGGAAAGCACCATGAGAAAGAGGCTTGTCTGTTTTATCCGTGGGCATAGCCAAATTTACTTAATTAAGCAGATCATTTGGGCTATTGTAGTTCCTCTCCAAGCAGGGGTGTAGATGACATCACATCTTGACCTTTCTCCCTCTAGGAAATTACTGCGTAGGCACAGCCTCCAAAGGGTGTACGCTGCAGTCGCATCTCCCTCTGCCCCTTGGAAAGAGGTCTGCTGCACTTGCCTCCTCCTCTCCCCTTGGAAATGTCATCCATACCTCTGCTTAGAAGGTAGCTGCAATAGCCCATTTTGCAGTTGTGTTGTTTATGAAATATGTTATTAATATCAAAATGATTCAAAATAATGTATATAGTATGTAATGTTCTTTTGGCCTCATATATAGTATAATAGCCATATTCAAATTACCCAATACTTCATTTCTATATCAACACATGACCGTTTCAAGTTGTTGGGGTGTATGTATGTTCAATAAGTCAAAAATTTAATCCTAGTTGCTATTTGGAAGTTCAAAATAAGGAAATTGGTTCGTGAGTGTTGTTGATGTAGTTTTAGAACCCAAGTTACAAAAAGACATCATCTGCATGATCTTTACGTCTACGTAGAAATTTATTCAAGACAACTAATGTTGCATTTCTATCTGACAGTTAACTGTCATAACGAATTTGAATGGCTCAACAGTATAGGGCTAACCCTATATACTTTAGGACATATAAAGTGCTATGACTTGTTGAGAGATCCCGTATAACATGAGACATTGGGGGAATATATAATGCCGGTTTACTAAGAAATTGATGGACAAGTATATTGGCGGATTCTATTATGACGCTCTGGGTCGGATATCTTGGTTTGATAACTGATATATGTCTTACCATGAGTGGTCATGGAGAAGCTTGTGATTGAAGAACTGATGTGTCAGTGCAAAGAAGAGGACCTACGTGAACGTGACAGTCCAGCTTCATCCATAGCCTCACTGCCTCATTCATAGGCACAACATACAGCAGTCAGGGATTACGCACCATCTTGTGGCCTCATCCACGTGACGTACCACCACATCGTTATGATGACTATTGTTCTGCCAGGATTTTTGGACTGTTGGTCGGGTATTACCTGCATTGATTAAGGGGCGTGGTTTATTTCTGACAAGAAAGCGCCAAACAGAATGTATTGCACTCTGGATGGTTTATGATATGAAACAGCAGACAATGAAGGCTGCAACTTTATAGTATTGACAGTATAGTTTTGCTCAGGTAATGTGTACTAAACTTAATGGTCAGTTATGGTGTCCTGAAAATAGATGTAGACAGACAAACAGAAAGATCCACAGAAAGACAGACAGACAGTCTGACTGACAGATAGACAGACAGACGGACAGACAGAAAAACAGACAGGCAGACAGAAAGGCAGACAGACCAACAGATGGACAGGTAGAAAGACAGACGGACAGACAGACTGACAGATGGAGCGACAGATAAGCAAACAGTATAGCTTGTTTACATTTAGAGTTAGAGATGTAACGTATATAGTTTCTTTAGAACATACAGATGTACATACCGCACCCATACTTAATCTAACAAATATGTCAATTTAGTGATTATTAATGTTAGTAAAATAATACCTGTATGTCTGTTTCTTGTTCCTGTCGCGTGGTATTCACATCGACAAGAGCGACTGTCAAATCCTGTGCGAGAAAACAGAAAGGTACTTTATACATATATATAGTCCAGTCTATTTTATATGTTGTTTACTAACTTGTAAATCTTTCTGTTGCTGATTCACGTCATCCCTTCAAGTTGTCACGTCTGATTGTAGCTCCTATAAACTATCAGTGGAATTAACCGACAATAACCGCACAATTTGATATAATAGAAGGGTATGTTTTGAATTTGTAATGAACGTTTGCCCAAAGTCAAAGCTGTTGTCCAGAAATTACTTAAGATGTCTTGTGTTGTCATTAGCTAAACATGATTCATAGTACTAAGTACAGTATTATGTCAATACGTTATTATAAGCTGTAATTACCGAATTTTTGTTATGCAACACTCACCTTAATCTGCCATTTTATATTTGATTTTAAATTGAAATTTAATTGTCAATGTTACATGCATCAGTAGATCATTGAAAAGTAAGAATATTTATGTTACTTCTTAAATTTCACCTTTTTGTGTATGTTGATTTAATGTTGAATTCAGACAGGATTTTGTAGTATATAAAGCCTCTCTTAATGTCTACAACAATCACACGAATTGCTAATATCTATTTTAGATTTTTTCTTTAATTTTTAAATAGTGGCTGCTAATGAGCTGCTGTGTCGGTCCTTCAAAATATGCTGATTGCTACTAAAGAACGTCAAATTTTTTTCCAATCAATTTTTGCGCTAGCTGCAAGAGATCTCAAATCGTCGAAACCAATACTGATAGCTGATAACCCCAATAAAATAAAATAGTACTGAATGGTATATATCAAGGTTGCAGTGGTATTATGTGAATGACCTGCCGACTGAGAAGTCTACTGCACTTAGACTGTTTGTTGCATGTTTGGGTGTTTATTCCGCCGTTGCTAGGATTCTTTTTCTCGTTAAATTACACTCCTACCATAGCAACTCAACCACATGTTGTATATTTACCGGTCAATAAACGTATATTGACCGGTCAGAATCTGTATACTGCAAACCAACTAGCAATCAATACATGGGCATATCCATTTTAGATTACAAGCTTATTCTTTACCAATAATAATGTTCACAATACTGCAGTTTGTAAAGACGTAGTCAGAAATGGCAAATGGCGCCGGATTCTGTCTTCCCGTTTCAGACGGCTGTTCGACCTCGACTACTTTCAGCTCATCTGCCTGTTCCGTTGTCTCTCCGGACTTCTCTCTTGTTGATGTTACAAAAATTAAAAACACACAACAAACAACGAACGGCAGGTTCAATTTGCATTTGAACTTTGTGTTGGTCTTAAAGTTTCTTCTCGAGCAAATCGAATCTGCAGCACGACTTACGGAATTCTGTAGTGAAAGACGTTCTAGCGCATCCGTAGATTCACGCAGCTATTGCTGTTCTATCACTCGCGTGTGGTCCCTACACCTAGAGAAGCACTCGAAGACGGGGAGCGGTCGGAAGACGTTTCAATTCTTGCGCGGGAATTGAGTAGCATAGCTCGAGTACATTATACAATCAGTTGCATTCTGCTAGAGTTAGCACAGCCTAATTTGACTAGTTATACTGGACATGTAACAGCACACCTTGCACATGGTAGCACATGCTGCAGTGTGTTATGATTAATTAGCGCAAAATGGAGTCTAAACAAAGTAAATAATGTAAAAATTGCTTGACCGACGCTAATAACAACGTTTACCGATTGCACAAGTTTACCGGGCGAACATTGACTAGATCCTTCTCCAAATACTTTCTCAACAAAGAGCTGCAAAAAATCGAAGTTGGAATAGTGTACGTATCGTTTGGCTTCAATAGCTCCACTAGATTTGCTCATAAAAGACCAAAATGTAGGATAGTCGAATCTATATTGGCTGCCTTCGATCACCTTAAATGCATCTAATGCAAAGTAGACATGCTTACCCCAGCAATTATCAGAATGCCGCACAATAAGAGTGTTTTCATCACCGATGCTTCTCAGCCGTGGAGGTCCTTTGTTCAGATTGTTGCAAATGAATGCCACGCTTGTGATATGCTACAATTGATATGCAGAAACCTACTCAAGCAGTCTCTCTCATTACGCGAGGCTGTGAAGTAATATCTATAATATGAATTTTACATTTACATCTAGAATTCGAATCCTAGATAAAAGATGGCATCATTCTTAGTTTTGGCCAAGTTGTATGGCGTGTCATAACTCCGTCGGCTGAGATGTCATGTTGTCGCATCTAATTTGTTTTTTAGCTTACCGACGACAGTGTGTCATAGTTTCGAGTAGCCAGACCTTTCCTGCCTACATCCTGCCAAGCGCTTCAATGTGTCGTAACGTTGGCTGGGTTGCGATATCATATTACATGCAACGTTCTCTTGTAATTCGTTCTCTAAATACGCGTAAGGACCAAAACTGTATATATTATATACACCGTCCTTTTTCCAGTCTGGATCTGCCACTCATTACTCCATATCAACCAATTAGAAATCAAAAGAAGTGGGATGTCTGTAAAAGTAGGCGCGTCTCATTGCATTCTGAAGTTTAGCTTCTAATTTCTAGAGGCCACCGTGCACCTGTTCTTAGCCTGTAAACTAAGAACAAAAATTGAAATGTAGAAAATGAAATGACCGTACCATCCACATGCCATGTCACACATGATTTACATATTCATGCATTTGCAGCATAAACAAATTCATGGACTCTAACATAAATATCTAGATCTACTCCCTGACATTCAGAATCAGTCATTGGGTCTGCCAGCATGACCAGATTCTGCAATTGTTTAGACCCGACCAATTGCCGTTTCAATATTTATTTACTTTGCAAATAGATTCAACCTTTCCATCCATCTAATTTTCGTAAATTATGAATATTAAAATAGCCTTTGGACGCAATTTCTTTCTCCTTACTATATGCAAATAGAAAGTTATCAGCTGTTGCTAGCGCGAGCCATATCTCCTAGACACTCAAATACGTTGAGTGAAAAACAGCAGACAACGAAGAGTGCGCACGCTGACTAGGCTGCGAAAATCCGTGAAATTATAAGTCTAAATTCATTCTGGGAATAGGAGGACTGTGGTTATTAGCATGTAGGAAGCGTTCCTATACTAGCTAGTGTATCTTGTGACACACTCAATTATCATAGGGGATTTCCCGAGAGGCAATAATTTAGACATACGTACGTGCGATTGTATGAAAATAGAGTGAGCTGCAGCGAGTGTCAAGATACAGCATGTTTTTTAGCTACTTGTGCGTAGTCTAAAACTGTGGGCGTATAAGCCGGTACTCGCTTGGTTTTTGGTGCAAACGCACAAGCGAAAAATTCAAATTTTATCATTATCTTTTATAATTATACTTATTGAAAAGAATAATTATAACTGTAATTACAATTTAACATAAATTTTGTTACAAATATATAACGATGTAGCTGCATGGCCTCATCTAGTAATCTCATATTGCAGTCCCATTTCATCGCCTCATTTCATTGTCTCATTGCTTCTTCTCATTGCAATATTTAATTAATTTAATGCTAACAACAGTATTTTTAAATTAAAAAGTTATTATTGAAATGTTACTACAATACTTACGTTTTATTTTTAAATAGCATTTTCATTTTCTATTTGCATTTTTAAAATTATTGTTTTTCTATTTTTAATTTTAAAGTTTGCGCTCTCGTGTTGTTTTGCACTGGTAACTTCTCAATGCAGACTCGATCTCGTTGACTACACCCAAATTACTAGTAGGCGATCGAGTGCATCATGAAAAAATCCACCATCTATAAGCACATAAAAAGTAGACGACGTAAGTAGATGTGTGCACGCTGACTATCATTGTACGCCAATCCGTGAAGTTGTGTCGGAGATTATGTTGTGTACAGTAGCTGCATGCAGTAATCTGCGGTAATCTGCGGTAATCTCAATTTGATGCAGTCTCATGTTGCAATCTCATATTTTTTTGTATATAATACAGATAACACAGATAACTCATATCCGCCCTAAGGACAGATGCACAAACAGTTTAAGTCATAATTATTAGGTAGATAGTCACTAATACGTCTTGAGTTATAATGCCATAAACAAACAGATAACTGTTCGTGCAATTGCCTGGAAGCTTGATCCAGAGACAAGCCAGATAATAGAAGAGACTTCTTAACAATTGATCTCAACACCTCCAGACTATGTGCAGCCCATACTTCGCATGATTCCACCACAAGAGGGTAGAACAAACAGCCATAACATGAAACGTTAGCAAGATGGCGTTCATCTTTGTCCACTTTCCCAGCCTCCGCAGCAGCACCAGTTTTTATGGCAGCATTAATAAGGTGAGAGGGAATGAACGAATTCCTCACGAAAATGTCGAAATAAGCAGCCTTGCCTAGGGAAAAGTCGGGATGGAAAACATCACCTGATCTTGTCATAGAATGAGAGAAACGGCGTTGTTCTCGACGTACATTGGAGTTGTCTAAGAGCAACCAGTGGAAGATGACGTCACATAAGGCATCATGTCGCTTAATCCGAAGAGGACCACAGCCAAGAGCATGGTCACCAAAAATGTCCAATTCATGACCGCACGCACAACGAACTAAGTGTGGGGTGCTGGAAAAACCGGAATTCCCAAACACAAACGCGAAGAAGTCACAAATTCACGCGGAGACATGGCCAGGCCTAGACTTGAGTTGGGGATTGCCCTCAACCAAGCCCCCGCATGAGGAAATGCGACAGCACTGAAACGTGCCTGTTCTCGCAGACTAACATGGGTATGGTGGTTGCTACACGCAGTGCTCTTTGCAGAAATCCACTTTCTCGAGAATTTATTTGCTGCAGAAAGATTTTTACGTGACGCAGTGATGATCATACAAAACGGTAAAGGTTTGTACATTTTGTTAATTAATTAATATTAATTGATTGATTAGAATAAAGTATGGATTAAAATTAAAGCACACAAATTTATGCATTTATGTTAGTATTTTGTTTTAAAACTAAACCTTAAATACGATTTCAAATGGTATTGAATTAACTATTTTATATAGTTTAATGTCTTATTTTAATTTAATATGTGCTACAGATCAAACGAGATAAACGAGGCTACACAATTCTTTTGATTAGATAAGTAATTATACATTTCACAAACGTTCTGAAATTAGGAACATGTTGTACGTACCAGTATTATATACATTAACCAAAACCAATTGTTGATATCTATAATACAATTGTGCTGTATCTTTGACAATAATTGTACTGTGATAACATCTGCCATTGTTATACAGTTACAGTACGCACTCATATCACTGTTATAGACATAAACATAAACAGTAGCAGCTAAACTTTCTGTCAACGTAACAAACACTGTTAAAAGCTGTTCAAAATTGAAATGCATATGAATACTCTTTCTTGCCAAATTTTAAATGTTTGCAAGAAACAGGGGTGTCCAAACGTGTGAAAACTCTAATGATCAAAATTTTTAGTTGTATTAACAATGTGGTCCTGAACTCTTCTAGTCGGCATATTCAGGAAATGCTTGTAGTTGTAGCAATGGAGCACAGTGTCAAATATTTATACAGTAATCAGTGCCATCTAATTAACACTGTCTCTTCTTATAGTTCTAGCCCAAGTGGTGTAAGAATTACTAATTGCTGATCTACAGGCAGTTTGTAAAGGATTGGTCAGATTGTTCTTGTTAGATGGTGAAACATTAGACGATGAAACGAGCTCCGGAGACAGAAAGGAGTCTCATAACATAATGCCTCTTGATGCAATTTCAAGTGTGTTAAAGCCTACATCGTACTGTAAGCTGTTTATCAAGTCTACCATACATATTGTAAACACATACGTGCTTACATACATACATAAATGCATACACTGTTTGCGCGCGCGTGTGTGTTTGTGTGTGTGTGTGTTTATTTGTTCACGGTTATAATATTCGTTTGTCCACAGTTGTATGCAACTGCATTCTTCTAGTGGCCTTCTTTGGGACTTGATTAAGTAGTATATTCTTTGTTTTACACACATGTATGTGTGTATAAACAATATATATATATATATATATATATATATATATATATATACCGTATTCGCCCGTAATCACGCCTTCGGTGTATAGAAAAGAAACGTTCGTTTTCTGGACGTATACTAGGGCATGGCCGTTATTTGGACCTAGGCGTATACATGGTCACAAAATGCTGTCGTTTGGCCATGCAGTCATCATCTAGACACAGAAATATCACAAACGCCGCTTGCAATCAAGGGTACACTATCACTAAGACTACAATGTCATAGTCCTAGAAACTATTACTGTACTACATGACAAGCTGATGGTCTCCGTAGGAAAAGATTCCCAAAGTTATTGACCATTTAGACTACCATCATTGGTATTAATTAACATCATAAACAGCTAGGTTTACAGTTATCATACCATGCATCTGTGATAGCGAATCAGAAACTAAACAATACACACGCAGCAAACACTTGAAGAAGGAAAGGAATGTACCGATGTCGATACCAGTATTATTGTCATGTGACTGCTACCATCAGTCACTAATGTTCATAGTCTCAACAGCAGGAGCATTGCCAGTTGGCTCAACAGCTGCCATTACCTCGTCGTCATCTCTCTCGTCCACCGACTCAATTTCAGCAGCAGCAACAGCATTGCATCCAGCTTCCACGAGCTTGTTGTCATCACCCTCGTCGACCGCCATCCGATACTTGTAATCTGGGAGGCTTTCGATGTTTACGCACTTGCCTTTACTGCCATCCAGGTTCACAGATATGCCACACTTCTTGAAGGAGCGGATAACCATATCTTTGTCGGAGCACACCTCCTGCCAGGCATTCGCAACAATTTCGTGATGACGATGCGTCGCTCAGAAGTCGACATTTTGTTCTTCGTGTACAGGTTTAGGTTCTCTTGCTGGTGTTTCTCGTGCTCTTCACGAGCTGCATCTTTGAATGGTTTATTTGTGCACACGTCGCGTGATTGTATGCGGCTTGTGTAGACAGCAGGTATCGATACCATGATTGTTTTGCGTTGACGCGGCAGCTCAATCACCTCGTCTGTCTGCTGTATGCGATGCATATCAGCTACCAAAATCATTCCAGTGGACAAAGAATGTGAGTTAGTGAAGACGTCCCCCATTCAGACTCGATCCACTCTTTTATGACTGCACCATCACTCCACGCATTCACCTGAAACAAAACACGGACTCTTGGATCCCACCCATCTTTCTCCTTCTTAGCAAGGCGCTTGCATTGGCCCCGCAACACAATCAACGAACGCAAGCGACTGATACCATCTGCAAACACAGTCAGCTGTACTGTACACTGCCTTTCTTCAAGGCCTGATGCTGCACAAGCACACCACACTTCTTTTGCACCAGTCTCATTGTACGTCTTTCCATCATCCAAGACAAAAGGCAACGGGATTTGATCCATGTTTGCCAGATCAGCAGCAGAAAACACACCACTCTCTCGAACAGCATAAATTTTCTGATGAAAATTGATAATGACTTGAACGAGGGCTTGTGGTGTTTTCTGAACGACATGGGTCTTCTTCCTGAAGCTCAAGTTGAAACGAACGCGAAATATTCTGAATCAGTGCTCTGAGAATTTGAAGTTTGACACATCAGGATACAGTTCTTTCATCAAGACCTTTGCACGAGCTGTAAACCACCACCGCTTCACCCTCTTCCCCTCTAAACTCTGCTGACGGAACTCTTCGTGGAGATGCTACTCCGTGAAGGGAAAAAAGAAACTTCGTTCACGGTCTTTAGATCGGCATCCTCCAGCTTGATTTTGAATGTTCTCCTTTAAACTCCGCCATTCTCGAATTCGTTTCGGAGCGACTTTCAATTGCCTCGCAGTTGCCGAAATCTTCTTGCCATTTGTTTCATACCACTCCATAGCTTTTAGCTTAAACTCGAGCGTGTAGGATCTTCTCACTGTGGCAGATGAACCAGAGTCGGCAGGGGTATCAGTCATGGGTCTGGCGGTAAGCATGCACCTTCACTCAACACTGACATCTGCCACCATCAGATTTCTCCCGAGGAATACAATAGCATGACCGCCCGACATCTATTGGTCAGGACCCCCGCGTTATTTGTCACACCGGCAATGTTATTTGTCAAGCAATGCTAGGGCGCTGCGCTGTAGTGATGCATGTGCTGTCAATATCAAATGATGATTGACAACGCCATGCAAATTAAGTTACTTGACAAGCACAGCATGTTACAGTAATAACGACCTTTTCCTATAGTGCCAAGTAAAGGTGAGGGTCCTCTGTGTTTAATGTGTGGAGTCCTTAATCCTACCAATTCAAAGCGGTTTAACTGAATAAATACTTCATAAAACTGTAAAAGAGTCATCTCAATGTCATGCTTGTAGCACTAAACTAATAACATTCTCACATAATGCAGCTAAATCAGCGCTGTAGTCAGTTCAGTCATGTCTAGGAACTCTTGTGCGTGCTAGACGGTATGTCGGTGTTATTGGATCCGGAAGACTATATCTTTGACACAGTTTACTTTGGGCATGTTTGTGACTTGTGGGCTCGTGCAGCCTATCCTCTGTTGCGTTCCTCTAGCAACGTGAAAGGTAAAGCTATGGATATAGGGCCGCGCGCATGTAGAGTGGCGTTGCTAACTGTTTCTAATATTCTACGCGCATGCGTATCATTTGCGTATACTTGGGCATGGGCGTATAGTTGGGCATGGGCGTTTTTTCGGGCTGAAAGTTCTGACCTGTAGCACATGTGCGTATATACAGGCATGGGCGTTATTTCGGTACAGGTGGTATTATGGGAGAATACGGTATATGTATATATATACAAACATATATATATATATATATATATATATATATATATATATATATATAAATTAGAGTCTCTCTGTCGGCCTGTGTGGCTTAGCATTTAAATCAGGATAAAAAGGACGGCCAGTCCGATCAGTGCAAAGTTAGACTCGCGCACGCGGAATACGCAGAAGTAAAAGAAATTAGCCATCGTAGTCTTCCTTAGTTCTCCCGCGACGACGCGATAGGATTTCTGGCCGACAAAACCCGCCTCCACTTTCGCGCGCATATCTCTCTGTCGGGTTGTCAGGATCACCACCAAATTTAAACTGACCTTTCCTGACCTCGGACGGTACGCGCGGAGCGTGTTGCTTATTGCAGGCGACGTCGACAGACGCAAGAAACTTTTGCGGTAGACCGGTTGCAAAAGGCGTGGCCTAATAGTCGGCGGCCATGTTGGAGGACCTGCATCCTGGACAGCTTTCACGTAGACAGTAAGCAATGGTCAACATTTGAGTGTTATCGGTTGTGGTAGTCGATCCATTCCAGACAAGGACGTCAGTTTTTATCGTTTGCCTGCAGTGATTACCAGTCAATGTGAAGAAACGAAAGGTTTGAGGGAAAGACTCCGGAGGCAATGGTTATCGGCAATATGGTGAAGAGACCGGAATCCCGCTAATTATAATTATATAAGAGTATGTTCGAAGCATTTCATTATGGGTAAACCAAGCTTACTCTATGAGGATACGAATCCAGACTGGATTCCTTCGAAGAACTTGGGGCACAACGAATTCAAGAAATTGAGTAATGATATACATAAAGGACTGTTCAACGATGGCAGCGATGAATTGATACAAAAAGACAGAACGAAGAAGCCATGTTGCAGAAAGATTGTGAGAATAGTACTTCTACGCAAACGGAACTAACCATGAATGAAATAGAATCTTTGCAAAAGAAAAAATGGACACGCAATCTCAGCTAAAAGACGTGAATGTGAAGGGGAAAGATCTCACATTAGAAGAAGTCACTTTTCAAGACAACGATAGAAAAGTTAGCTTCAATACTGGGCTTGCCATGTGGACTGTATTTAAGTCTCGTTTGACGTTCATCCTATCAGGTCAGCCAAAGATCTCCTTGTCTAGTTTAGCTAAAGTGACTAAATATGTTATGAAACGTACAAGCTCATAGTGACGCAGTAGAGGAGAACTCTCACCAAATACCAAAACTTGTTAAAAGAAAGATACAATGCCTGGTATCTTCCTCCAGAAAACCTACGGTCCAGACTGCGACAGAAGCAGAGTATCCGCAACAAGTTGTTCAGGCGATTCCCTATATCTACACAAAGTCTTACTCTCTCGAAGTAACTACTTTAGGTTTAACCATACCAAGTGCTCCTAACGCACCAAATTTCAGCGAAACCTGATCTATGAGCTAATATAAGAATGGTCTCAATCTGAGGTTGTATTGCCAACGTCGACACTTCCGTGATAACTTTAGGGTTCCATTTTGCTTTAGTTAATAAATCACAACTCGACACCATATGTCTCACAATCCTTACCTTGAAATGTGCACAGATATCGTTCTTTCTTGCTAACGAACAATCAGAGGTACGCATATGCCTCATACGGGTACTAAACACGACTACGCACGTAATTTCAATGCTTTATCTCTTCGTTACCGTAAACTTCTGCAGTGAACGGTTGCAAAGTGTTGTGTCATGAAGTGACAGCTTTCATCTGAGAGATTGTTGATTTTGGTAAGAGTTCTCCTTTAATTAATTAACAAATAGAATAAACCTGTGGAGAAAGTACCGTGGAGTGCAAGCAAATCATTAGGTAGCAGAGCCGCAGGAAATTCCATGCTCTTAGGTGTCCACGACTTCTCGAAACTCGTTTTATCATACCGAAATGATGATGTGTATTGTCACAGAGATATAGTTAGCGTCGTCGTCGATCGTCAACATACTACTCTGAGATTAAGAAGACTGTTACTGTTTAATAACTTAAAATGATAGTTTTGGTTGAAGCGAAGTGACATGCCCAAAATGTTTGAGACTATAGCCTCCCCTGCCCCTCCGACGGTACGCCGGTAAATTCTCTCTTCGCGAGAAATTTAGAGGATATGGGGTCTTCGTCGGAAACAGAGCGAAAGTTCACTGCATCTCATAATGATGGACGCAAAGACATAACTATTTAATTGGAGGACAGGTAAAATGAAAATAATATATATATATATATATATAATCTGTTTATTTTTTTGGAATCATTGTCCGTCTGTTTTAGTATTACTTGGCTATATTCAACTGTACGTTGCAATGCAGTGTGTACTACGCTCTGTTCGCGTTGACTTTGACGTTTGAAAATCTGTTAATAATTTCTGCTTAACAGGGCAGGCTGTGGCAATCTTCGCTATCGTTCGAAACCTCAAGTTCACGGATTTTCTATAGTTAAGGTAACGACGGCGTATGTATTACAGAGGCGGTTTGATAAAGCTTTTGCATATCAAGAGTCGTTAGGGTTCTTAGCTTATTAAGAAGGTTTGGTGTTACACCAAGAATATTGCTAATACAAGAAGTAGCCAATTATCAAGGTCACAAAACGGTCCGCTGCCTTGACATCAACTCACAGTTGCTCATGTTTTGCAAGTAGTTGCTTGATATTTCTGACTTTTCTTGTCGTTCTGCTGCGTCATGATAGCCTGCGACTTCCTCTACTGTTACCTAACGTCTTTGCATTGTAATTTGAACCTCTAGACGGTACAGTTAATGGGATATCACCTAACATCTGAGAGTGGTGAACAAATACAGCTGCATCATTAGTCACTTCCGAGCGCAAAGTTAACGCGAACAGAGGGTAGAGTCGACCCAGTCTCTCTTCGCCGTCATCATTCCCCGGATAGTCAATCCTCGAGGTAGAGAGAGACTGGTTTCAGACGACCACTGACGTCACTAAATGCACTAAGGGCTTACCGTTAGTTCCAACAAAGCGGAGTTTATCAGTCGTATATTATTCCAATAAACGACTCCCGGGGGCCGATAATTTATTTATGCAAGATGCAGCCAACGATCCCGTACGTTGTACAGAGACAAGCAGGGATTACACTTCAACACATGAACTGCGTTTCAGCCGTTTCTTGTTTAGACCCATTTGCATCGGATTCGGAAGCTCTTGGAGCCAAACTCACAGCGCAAACGACGCGTAAGACGCCCAGGTCGCCTGACGAAAGACAAAACTCCCGGTAGGAAAAGCTCTATACGACTGCTTTATATAGATTCATTTACACCTACAATGTAATTGTTTATCTTAGATTCTTGAGCAATACTGTAAAATCCATGTGCATGTGGACTGCATACATGTAGCTGTGTGCAAGCTCTGGTGTGCTGTTGACTTTAGGAGTAGATTCAGACTAGATTGAATTTGCCTACATTTGGCTATGAAGCTATCCAGTCCTTACATCTCTCTGCATATTGCAGGTGACTAGAAGTTTTCAGAAAGGCAGCTATACAACATGATCATGATATTGCTTTGGAAGAATTAAACCTAAATGTGAATTTGAACTTATCATAACACAGAGAGATAGGTAATAGCATTTAGGCCTAGATGACAAGAGTATGGTGCGGACTCAGAAAACGTCATTCTAGGCATGTCCGGTTTCACAAGGAATGTTTGCAGGTTTGCAGTCACATTCTTTGTCTACTCTTCTATCACAGCAATACCCAACTAATTTTTAGTAAGAATGAATTCCTTCAGTCGTCTATTTGCGGTGGCATTTTAGTTGTACACACAAGTATAAATGAGATTGCGGTTTCATCAGCTGTTCTATGTAACTATCCTTTCCCACAGCGCAATATAAATGGACAATTCCGATAGATATGAATACGATTCTGACAGCCAACCTGCCGTTTTCAATACTCATGTACACAATTTGTCCTACAAGATACGCAACTGAACACCTCCTGACTACAATTCCGGACAATCCTACCCGCTTCTGTGGCGAGTGGACAGCTACTTTCTACTCTCAAACTTTGATTGGGAGTCTTCTTTGGCGAGTAGGCGAGTGGGAATTTCGAGCACTGACTGTACGTGTATATACGTCTTCAATCAACGTCATCTAAAACGGTTCGATAGCTACGGTTTTGCAGACTGCGTCGGATTTGTGTACCAAAATATTGGCAACTATAGCCTAGAGTTACGCACAACTTTGAACCGTGTTTGCACGTGAAGTAGCTTGATGCTTAGCTACGGAAAAATTGCGACCTGACTACGATCTGCAACGAATGCCCGTAGCTACGCATGGATCCATTATTGGAACAATGCCGTCAATCACGGCCGCGCTGCATGTCAATCACAGCAGTTCAGTGGGATAAATAATGATCATAATAGAATAATATTTTTTGAAGATAATTTCGTTCAGTTTTCGTCTGTTCTGTCTATAGCAGCCAATTGGGTCTCAATTCTTAATTGCCATGTTGTCTGCTGTCTAGATTATCTTGTAGTACTTGCAAACATGACTAACAATTTTACAGTATATCTACCTCAAATTCTCTGTCTCGCTGCCGTCCGTTCTCTAGCAGTTCTTGAATTTTCTCATGAAATGAATGCTGCATTTTTGGTAAAACATGCAAGAATGCTCAACCAATATGGAAGAGATATGCGTGGTACCGCAAATATAATATATATATATAGAAACAGCATGGCTTCTTTGCGACAATGTTATGCACACGTACCTTCATTTCTTCTTGCAAGTATCGCACTGTGGTCGTGCACTAAACAAAGTAAATGATGTAAAAAATTGCTTGACCGACGCAAATAATAACATTTGCCGATTGCACAAGTTTACCGGCCAAACATTGACTAGATCCTTTTTTTCAAATACTTTCTCAACAAAGAGCTGCAAAAATATCGAAGCTCGAATAGTATACGTAACGTTTGGTTCAAATAGTTCCACTATATTAGCTCATAAAAGACCAAAATGTTTGATAGTCGAATCTACAATGGCTGCCTTCTATCACCTTAAATGCATCTAATGCAAAGTAGACATGCTTACCCCCCCCCCCCAATTATCAGAATGCCGCACAAAAAGAGTGTCTTTATCACCGATGTTGCTCAGCCGTGAAAAACCTTTCTTCAGATTGTTGAAAACGAATGTCACGCTTGTAATATGCTACCAATTGATATGCAGAAACCTACTCAAGCAGTCACTCTCATTAGGCGAGGCTGTGAAGTAATATCTATAATATGAATTTTACATTTACATCTAGAATCCGAGTCCTAGATAAAAGATGGTATCATTCTTAGTTTTGGCCAGTTGTATGACGTGTCATAAATCCGTCGGCTGAGATATCATGTTGTCACATCTAACTTGCTTTTTAGCCTACCGACGACAGCGAGTCATAGTTTCGAGTATCCAGACCGTTCCCGTCTACATCCTGCTCAGCGCTTCAATGTGTCGTAATGTCGGCTGGGTTGCGATATCATATTAAATGCAACGTTCTCTTCTAATTGGCTCTCTGAATACGCGTAAGGACCAAAATTGTATATATTATATACACCGTTTTTTTCCAGTTTGGATCTGCAATTCATTACACCATATCAGCCAATTAGAAATCAATAAAACTGGAATGTCCGTAAAAGTAGGCGTGTCTCATTGCATTCTGAAGTTTAGCTTCGAATTTCTGGAGTCTATGGTGCACCTCTTCTTAGTCTGTAGTCGTGTAAATCTTTTATGTAGCATCGTTTTGTTAGCTTATTGATGTATTTGTTTGTTTGTCTGTTTGTCGACTGCCCTTCATGTAAACTGCACCAGAGTCTAGTGTATAATATAGATAATGAATTATCTAAAATGTGACAAAGCATGAAGTTTCAAAAATTGGTTTACTAGAGGATATAATAATATCAAGCATTTCACTCTTTTTATTTGCCTTCTGGAAGTTCCATACAGATAGATTGATCCTGCGTAGTTTGCGTTTTGAAGTTGTCCTAGCGCACAAGTGACAAAAAGACATAATCTGCATAATCTTTAAAACTAATTAGAAATCAAGTCAAGAGATTAATGTTAACTGTCTGCCCTTTTAACAAAAATTAAGGGGGTCGACAGTATAGTGCAAACCGCTATTGTATACTACTGCACGGCTTCACCCTGCTGTTGTTGACGACGATATAGGCGCACTCTCTCTATCATTACATTTACTTTGCGACGAAAGAAGGATCTAATCAGTTCAATCAGTGTATTCGTATTATAGTCATTAAACTCTTTCGGACGAATAGAATTCTCCAAGCGAAGGCGTAGTTCTTCATGAAGGCACTTAGTGCATGAGGAGGTTTCGTTTAGTCGCTTTATTGATAGTATGATCGATCTCGGCCAACTGCAAAAAAATTGAAGAACTGTCTTACCTAGCTGTCAAAATATCGAAGGAAGTTTTCGTTTTCCTCTCCTTTGAACAAGCCAATAGATATATAAATTCTCTCAAATGACTGGAATCATAGAACCGTGTTTGCCATTTCCTTCTAGATGAAACACAAACGATTCGCAGCGCCAATCTGTAGCGAGGTGATACAAAGCCAACAAACAAAGCATACTAACACAACTAGCTAATACTTTTTATAATAATGACTGAAATACCAGTCATTAATATCTATATAGTTAATACAATAACCGTGATTCTACACTTCTTACTCAAAGTTCAAATGGGTGTGCAGGTCCGGTTGGGCCAGGTGGACCATGGTCCACCCATTGTTCAAAAATGGGACTTCCACCAACAGGCGTTTGGTGAAAACTTCCGGAAATTGGTATAGGCGATTAAATAAATTAGTTATTGTTTACCTCTACAGGTGAGACAAACCAACCATAATTCGGAAGTTTACAGCAGGGCAGAACATGCCTCGCAAACCTAGTCACTCGTCTTGATGCGCGCTTACTGTTTGCAGTAGAGAGACCCCCCACGAATCATTTGGTAAAGCACTTGATTGCAATATCCCGGCTTACTTCCGTTACTGTACGTACTACTAGTACAATACTACTACTAGTTAGACTACCCTCTAGTAACGCTGTCTTTAGCCAGGCTCCACGCAACCTCTAAGGCTTTAGTCAAAAGTTGTCAAGTGGGCAGAGCCTAGCCAAGCATGACTTGGCCCACCCAACATCTGGAGGGCTCCACTGGCCATGGGGTGTGAATAAAAGGAGGCTTAGAAGCAGCAGTTCATACTCTAAATGGATTTACTAATTAAGTATCGTACAAATTGAGGCCTTGGTTGCGTTTAGATTGATTTTCCAACGCGTTCCATCGTTCTACCTTTCTTCATCTTGTCCAAAATACTTACATGAAATTATTGCATGGTGTAAGTGATGTTATAATTACCCCGGAGAATTGAGATTCGTTACCTAGTAGAATAAGCATCATGTCATGCTTACTACAATTACTGAGTACACAACACGCTAAGACGGGCACAATTAAAGTATCTAATTGCGTTTCACTGATACAGAGAAGTAGACGAGTCTCACGCAAGGTTTGGCGACTTACCCCGTAAAGTCTGGTCGCCAGACGGTAAGTCTTAGTCGCCAATGGCGACTAAAAACCCCAATTTCGAACACTGTCTGGCATAACAGGCAGTCACAAATGACAAAGAACTACAGATCAACGCATTTGTAATCAGCTACGAACGATATACACTGACATAAAGTCAGCAGAACAATAGCTAAACGTCTTTATAACATCTACTCTATTATTCTTTCTAACCCTACATAAGATCCTAGAGACTCACATTTGAAGACACACTATTCTGGATTTATCAAAGTACGTAGCAATGCACGCGTGCCCCCAGTGTCCCAGCGACTGAGTCCCACCATTTATTCGCTTACATGACGTAATAAATCGTGAGATGTCAGTTTGTTCTATTATATATCATTTAGCTCTGAAAAATGATGCAGTCACATATATGCTAGCAGCAAACTACAGATTAACACATTTTCTATATAGCTATCTCAACAAACAAAACAATCAGCGAAATTCCCTAGACGTCTAACTAACATTTACTATCATGCTATCGACACAAAGCAATTCTAAATCCCTCTCACTATTCCTTGTCCAAACATGTCTCTGACATATCAGGTCGAAGTTAACCTTTCAACTGAAAAATGCCAAAGTGAGCTTTGTCGGCGTCGAACGAGTATGTGCAATTTAAGGTCGACATTACCACTTCGTCCCCTGGTTCTAGTCGACGAACTTCACTTCCAAATATGGTAACATCCTTGTCAGCGGATGCAGGATGGGTAACACTCAGAAAAGCAAGCGGAGGCATAACAGTAGTTACGTCGATAGTAAATCCGCAATCTCCTGTATCAGTGTCAGAAATTACGAGTTGACCATAAACGTAATAGAATCCTTGTTCTGGTACTGTAAAGGATGTGCCATCGAACTCCATTCCGCCGCTTCTAATTGGAGCAGAAACCTCAGGCATTGCATTAAATTGCCATTCACTGACTTCTGCATTATAAGCATTTCTTTCTTAGAAATTGTTATAGCGTGGACAAATATTATTATGTAAACATGAAACGTACGTCCATTTTTGATTTTTGTGCCACCGAGTCCGTAAGCTTGACCGAAAGCAGTAGGTGCATCCTGCAAAACATATAACACAGTTAATAATTACAGTACTTACTTTGTAGTCAACGTGTAACAATAATGGTGTACACTTCGTCGTTTAGCGCAACGCCCCCGCAAACTTGATTGCTTACTATACACAATCAAGTTGGAAGGTTGGGCTGAACAACAGGCAAAGGCGGATATCAGAGCGTATAAATAAGCAAGTCTCAGTTTCATGGTAAGCAATAAATATTTCTCTGCTTTCGGGCTATTTGCTGTTAATATCTATATTTCACATATCCAGCTTTGCCTGCAGTTCATACCATCCTTCTACCTTGATTGCTGAGCTATGCAATCAAGTTTGTTTTGATGCAGCGCTAAACCACTGTGTGTTCCTCTAGCTAGGACTTTATTAATTTCCATTTAAGCATTACAAATGTTAGAATACACAACATTTGTTTTGTCTCCCTGCCAAGTTTGTTCGTTTGCTGGCATTTTAGGTTGTTTGTTTGTGTGCGCTTGCCTGCGTGCATCTATCGATGTGAGGGTCTTTTGTTTGTCTCTTTGTCTTTCTGTTTTTACGTTTTTGTGTTCCTCCAAATATTTTAAGTTCTTTAAACATTTCTCTGTTATCCAGCTTGTCCTTTCTGCCAATATTTTTGTTTTTAGTGACAATGTGTCAATGCGATTTCAAATATCTATATGTATAAAGAAGAGCTGTAGTGTGTGTGTGTGTGTGTGTGTGTGTGTGTGTGTGTGTGTGTGTGTGTGTGTGTGTGTGTGTGTGTGTGTGTGTGTGTGTGTGTGTGTGTTTGTGTGTGTGTGTTTGTGTACGTGTGTGTGTGTGTGTGTGTGTGTGTGTGTGTGTGTGTGTGTGTGTGTGTGTGTTTGTCTGTGTGTGTCTGTGTGTCTGTGTCTGTGTCTGTGTCTGTGTGTGTGTGTGTGTGTGTGTGTGTGTGTGTGTGTGTGTGTGTGTTTGTCTGTGTGTGTGTGTGTGTGTGTGTGTGTGTGTGTGTGTGTGTGTGTGTGTGTGTGTGTGTGTGTGTGTGTTTAGTGCGATGTCTTAGTTGGTTAGAAGGTCTTCTATGGAATGTTCACATCCTGGAACTTGCAAAGTTGAATTTTTAAGTCATATTGATGGCGAGCTATGGCATAATTTCCTTCGGTAACCAACTTAAACACAATTGCCTCTTTCGACTCGGTAGTATAGATGAGTAAATTTTCATTGACTGCGATGGCAAAGACCCAGACTGCGACAAATTCCATCAGCCACTGGAGCCCAGGTGGGACTTCAAGTTCCTACACCACAGTTGGAATCGTAGTCTGTGCTCCTGCGATTACCAGGTCAGGCTTCAGGAGATTGCTCAGCACGGCCCTTAGCTTTGCGTTGTGCACAGAAACCCAGTCAGCTGGGTGGGGGTGTAAACATAACGAACCACAGCGTGTTATCCATTTGCCATTGTGTGTGTTGTGTGTGTGTGTGTGTGTGTGTGTGTGTGTGTGTGTGTGTGTGTGTGTGTGCGTGCGTGCGTGCGTGTGTGTGTGTGTGTGTGTGTGTGTGTGTGTGTGTGTGTGTGTGTGTGTATGTGCGTGTAGAAGTTGAATAAGGTTGGAGCAAGTACACATTCCTGTTTGACACCAATAGATACAGGGAAATGATCTGAGATGAACCATAAGTCATTACAGCAGCAGAAGTGTTACTGTGCAATGCTTTAATAATTTTGAGCAACTTAGATGGCAAGTGGTAGCAATAGTGAAGAACAGACCAGAGAGATGCTCTATTGATGGCATCGTAGGCCTTATGGAGTTCTAAAAAACAGACGTATAAAGGGAAATGGTACTCCTTGACTTTTTACGTCAACACCCTGAGAGAAAAGAGTTCGTCCGTGCACCCTCTGCGTTTGCGGTATCCACACGTGTTCTCGCACAAGAAGGCCTCCCACTCTGGGTTTATCCTGTTGAATGTAACACGAGTAAAACCCTAGCTGGGGATGCTCAAGAGTGCAATGCCTCTGTGGTTGTCGCATTAGGAACGAATTCCCTTCTTGTGAAGAGGGACAATGATGTGGTTCAAACATACTGTCACTTCTCCAGATGGAGTTGAACAGTGAAGTGTAAGCCAGGAGATAGTTTCGTCTCCTCCCAACTTCAGCAACTCAGCAGATATTCCGTCATCTCCTGGAGCCTTGCCATCTTTGAGCTTTACAATAGCTCATCTTCAGAATGGGGCTGGGACAAGTTTTCGCTATCTTGGAATAGTTATTTAATTATTTTTGTGAGATGGTGTGACATCAATGATGTCTGGCAGTGTATCAGTATCCAACTGGCAACTCGATGAGCAACAATTAGACACTTATGCAAAGTGTTCTGCCTCTATTTTGACTCTGTGATTCAACTTGTCATTACTGATCACCAACCAGACATAGGTGTGTGCTTCTCATAGCTGATCTTGTATGAAACAGAAAGAAGCTTACATCAGCGGTTGAGTGGTAGACTTCTAATATTCTGATGATATATCAATGTAATCTGATTCTTATAAAATTCTATCTACCCTGCTAGAATCTCTAGATTCGTCTTGCGATCACACTGGCCTTACAATAAGACGAAGCGTTCAGCTGTCCTAATTGGAGATGATGCTCCTCCTCCATTGCCCAATTTTCTGCATTCTGATTGTGATCTTATTGAGCTGGTACCCTCTTTCCAGTACCATTACCTTGGAAGTTCTGTTTTCAACAGTTGATCCTTGGAAATTGAGATATAAATACGTGTCACGAAAGCGCTTCAGTCATATAGTTACTTAACCGCATCCTTTTTCACCAGCGAAAGATCAAGTCTACAACCAAACTAAGCATCTTTGTCTCGTTAGTCATTTCACCCTCTTATATGGTCTGGCAAAGCAGTACTTCTGGAGCTACAGATACATTGTTTACAGAGTTTTGTAATGAGGAGCCTCCTCTACATCCTTAGACTGTCCTTTGGGATGGGAAAAGAGACCCGTCCATCAGAATGATAACCCACCTACAAAGAATCTTCACCGTGATGACACAGCGACGTCTTCGGTTATTAGGTCACATCTTGCGCATGGACGAGAGTCTTCTACCAAGGAATCTTTGGGTTGCGCATCACATCACTGATGTAGACGTTCACTCTGAGGCCAGAGAATTAGATGAAACGATTTAGTACTGAGGGATTTGAGGAATTGCAGTCTTGGTGGGGTTTCGAAGATAATAGCACAAGATAGGAATGACTGCAGGAATAATTAGTATGTGGCCAGCCACACGGAAAGTAAATTTAATTAAAGAAGAAATAACAAGAGAATCCTAAGAATGAAGAGAAAAGTCGCCGTGAAGCAAGACAAACGGTATTAGTAATTGCTCTACACTGCTGCTCTGATGGTTGCGGTTTTACTGCTGTAAACCATACCGGCCTTGTAAACCACTGAATACAGAAACAGTGTTAGTCCCTGACTATTCAATGGCAGTACTGTCACCAAAAATTCCGAAAACAAGACCTACACAACCACGAACGTTCCTTCCGTCAGAGAACATCCACTCCTCTCATATTTCCTATGGTGACCTTGGCCTACATTGTTTCTCGTTGGAATGAAAGCAGCGAAGGGAAGTTTGTGTGTGTGTTTGTGTGTTTGTGTGTGTGTGTGTGTGTGTGTGTGTGTGTGTGTGTGTGTGTGTGTGTGTATGTGTGTGTGTGTGTGTGTGTGTGTGTGTGTGTGTGTGTGTGTTTGTGTGTGTGTGTGTGTGTGTGTGTGTGTGTGTGTGTGTGTGTGTGTGTGTGTGTGTGTGTGGTGGAGGTGGTGGTGGTGGTGGTAGTGGCGGTGGCGGTGGTGGTGGTGGTGGTGGTGGTGGTGGTGGTGGTGGTGGTGGTGGTGGTGGTGGTGGTGTGTGTGTGTGTGTGTGTGTGTGTGTGTGTGTGTGTGTGTGTGTGTTTGTGTCTGGGTTTGCGATTCAGGGCTACTAAGTTTTGCTTCCCCACAACGAATCAATTAGTGTCAACATTAATTTTTGGTCTCATCATTAACAATATGTCTCTTGCTGTTTCCTAAAAATGTTTTTGACTGCAATAATAATTGCGACCAGTCATTTTGCTAAGGCATTCAGTGGTGGGCAATTGTATGTTTATACATCCATTTGTTATAGATTTGTGTTAAAATTTAATTACGTGTCAATTATTAATCTGTAACCTGTGCATCAGCTAGTTCTTGTACAGTAGCATTAACGTCACTGACATCGTCCTTCAAGTTCTAGAAAATGCAGAATTAGTATGTACATAATATTTTCGCACGTTTTAGTAGATTTTCTAATAAATTATGCTACTTAAATTTTTTAATATAATTAAAGCAAACCTAAATTAAAAAGAGAAGAATCTCGAAAAGAGTAAAAATAGAAATGAGAGGAAATACTGAATAGTATATATTGATATTAATTTTCAGATCAATCATCTCTACAATCAATTTTTATATTTGAATATTTTCTTTGGTCTGTTTAAAAAAATGAATTTCAAATAATTAAATTTAATTAAAATTTTATTTTTAAAATGCATCTTGTAATGCAATATTCATTCCTTCTAGTGCCAATATTGTCTTATGGACTAAACATACATGGGCTAACTCTCTCTTACTGTATTTAAAAATATGATAACCAAAGTTTTAAATAATTTCTATTTATAAAAATGAAAGTTTTTAATATCTATTTAAAATCAATTTTGAAGTTCTAAATTTTGTACGATTATTAAAAATGGCAATTCGTTATAAATAATTCGTTGAAACGCTAACTAATTTCAAATTTTGCTTTTATAGTTATGTATTTAGATGTCAAAGCCAATTTATAAAGTAAGTGTTATTTTGTAACACTAAAGAAATAATCTTGTATAGTAATATTCATTAAGTATTTCACCATTAGTTCTGCCTCTTGTCTCTGGATAGTCGAATTTACTTTATCAACAGTCATTGTCAATTCCTAGAGAAGCAAATTGTAAAAGTTTGCATTAATTAATTTCTATTTAACAAATTTTATGTTTTACTAACTTTTAAATCCGTGTCTTGTCGAGTTTCGCCACTCTGTAAATCGTTCACGTCTGACTGTATGTTCTATAGATGACCATTATTACAGATAATTTCTGCTCTAGTTGAAATGGATAAAATTATTTTTATATCTATTAGTGACGAATGGTTTTGTTCTCCAAAGTTGAATTGTGTTGCTCAGAGACTGCCTGCATTTCCTACTGTAATGTCATTAGTATATATTAATTTAAATACTTTAAATAATATTTAAAACGTTTCTCCTGTAAATAGAATAATGTATTTTAATCTTTCTCTAGTATATTACTTATACAAATAATAAGATTGATCTAAGCAAGAATGTTGACAGCTAGATGCATTGTATATGACGAAGCAGCGTCGACGTACATGTATATTACAGGAATTTTTGTAAATGAGTACCTGCGACCAAAATTAGAATTCCATTAATAATGTTTCACATTTTTACAATATATCGCTCGCAAATACCTACTGCCAAAAACATATTAGCTTACTTATTATTATCATCATCAAGTTATAGATGCCTGTATGTCTGTTTCTTATTACAATGTACTATAACTTTTATTAATAAGTTATTCAATAATAGTCACAAACTCTGTGTTGTACAATGAAACAAAAACCTCGATCAGCCGTTCGTATACCAACCAATCATGAAATTTCAAGGATCTTTACAATATCAGGTGAGATCTAATGAAGTTGTAATTAGATTTTTAAAAAATTTATGTTAATATTTTTAATAAATTGCATTATTTAATCGTTCTTGAAACATTATCTAATGGATTTTAAAGACAGTAGCTAGGTTTCCATGTAAAACTTAAATTTTAATTAGTATGCATTACAGAGGCAATATGTTTTTCTTAAGAATAATTGTTAATTGACCCTAGCTGGAACCTAGACGTACATCACGCACCCATACCTATTGTCAAGAAATATTTCAGTTAGTGATTATTATTATCAGCAAATAATACCTGTATGTCTGTTTCTTGTTCATGTGTCGTGGTATTCAAACTAATAACAGTAACTGTCAAATCCTGTAAGAGAAGACATGTATTATGTAATACATGCTTTCTATTCTATTCTACATGTTGTTTACAAACTTGTAAATCTGACTGTTGCTGATTCACGTCATCCCTTAAAGTTGTCGCGTCTGATTGTAGCTCCTATAGACAGCCAGTGGAATTAACCGACAATATCTGCACTAGTTGATTTACATAAGAGATCTTTTAAATTTGTGATATTTTTTTTCTCAAAGTTAAATTTATTGCCCAGAAACTACATTATATGTCTGTTATGTTGTATTAATTTAAAAATAATATAATGCTACGCGTATTTTATTATTTTCGATGCTTTATTATACGCTGTAGCTATGGAATACTCGTTTTGCAACAATACCCTCAATCTGCAGTTTGTATATTGGGTTTGAATTCGAAATTTGATTATAAATGTTAGATGCATTAGTACATTATTTAGAAACAAGAATATTTTTGTTTTTTTAACTCTCACCTTTATTTCTTCTGTATGCTGATTCAATGTCGCATTCAGACTGGATTTTGTAGTATATAAAGCTTCTCTTAATGTCTACAACAATCACACATATTACTAATATCTATTTTAGATTATTTCACTTTAATTTATATAACTGTGGCTGCTAAGGAGCCGCTGTGTCGTGCCATCACAATATGTTGTTTGGTATTAGAGAAAGTCAAATTATCTTAATCCATTTTTGCGCCAGCTGCAAGAGATCTCAAATCGTTGAAACCCATGCTGAGAGCTGATCGCCCAACTAGAATACAAATTACTGAATCAATGGTATACTTGTATCTATAGCTATTAGTATACTTCACAAGGAAAAATCACTTACTAAGAATAACAGTTAATTAACACTTGTTGCAACATATAGATGTACATCGCGCACCAATATTTAGCGTCTACAAATACTAAAGTTTAGTGATTATTATTATTAGCAAAATAATACCTGTATGTCTGTTTCTTGTTCAAGTGTCGTGGTATTCACATCAATAACAGTGACTGTTAAATCCTGTGTGAGAAGAGAGAAAGATACATGATACATATATCTTCTATTCTATTTTATATGTTGTTTACTAACTTGTAAATCTGACTGTTGCTGATTCACGTCATCCCTTAGAGTTGTCACGTCTGATTGTAGCTCCTATAAACGACCAGTGGAATTAACCGACAACATCTGCACAAGTTGATTTAAATAATTAAAGAGATCTTTGAATTTGTGATGAATGTTTGCCAAAGTTGTTGCCCTGAAACTACCTAATATGTCGGTTGTGTTGCCTTTAGCTAAACATAATTTATAGTACTACGTATACTATTATGTCAATACACTATTATTAGCTGTAGTTACCGAATATATGTTGTGCAACGCTAATCTCAACTGGTCGTTTAAAAATTTGATTTTAATTTAAAATTTATTATCAATGTCATATGCATTAGTATATTATTTTGAAAAGCGAGAATATTTGTCGCTTCTCAACTCTCACCTTTATTTCTTCTGTGTGCTGATTCAATGTTGAATTCAGACTGGATTTTGTAGTATATAAAGCTTCTCTTAATGTCTATAACACAAATTATCATTAATATCGATCTATTTTAGTTTTATACTTTAATTAGTTAAGGAGTGGCTGCTGATGAGCCAGAGCGTAGCGTGACCTCTTGAAATGGGTTGTGGGCGAAGCTTCATTATGTTACGTGACACGCCTACTTTTATGGACACGCCCACTCTGTTGGTTCTAATTGACTGATACGGTAGAATCAGTAGCAGATATACAGATTGGAAAAAGGTGGAATATACTATATAGAGCTGTGATCGTCACACATATTTACATTCTACAATTTTTATGACCACGCCCATAAAAGATGGGTGTATAGCCCAGTCTAGCCCAAGCCACTCTACTCCTTGTGATGAGCCGCTGTGTCGGTCGTTCAAAATATGCTGATTGATTTCATAATGTGTACTAAAGAAAGTCAAAAAAATTTTTGATCAAATTTTGCTTGACTCGAATATATCTCAAATCGTCGTAACCCATACGGAGAGTCGATCACCCAAATAGAATACACGGTACTGAATGCTATATATGACTGCAGTTGCATTTTAATACGTGAATGACCTGCTGTGTGAGAAGTCTATTGTACTTAGACTGTAATTAATTAATACGACTTCTAGACCCTTAGCCCGGATATCCGTAATCATTGAAGATGTTATCTCTCAAACCTACACACCAATCGGAAAATCGAACCCATGCACACCAATAGAAAGAAAGTCTCGCATAGCCACACCCCTTTCATTAGCGTCACACTTCCGGTCAATTTTGCCCCGGAAGTATGAATCGGTGGAGAGAGGTCTGGCTACGCGAGAATACAGTAGAACGACATTGGGTAACTCCATTCCAATTGAGGTTACAAAACACACAAAAACAACCAACGGCATGCATTTGAATAATGGTCAAGCTATAAATGCATCTGGTTATGTCCTTGTGTAAACTTATCAGGTAAACATTGTTATTTACACAAGCACGTCACATTTCCACTAATAAGGGGAAGCGTGCAGAACCTCCTCTACCTGTCAGTCTACTCTAGCTATTTATAGCAGTCGCTCATTTCATGTTGGTCTTCATGTTGTTAAGGCGTATCTCGTTGTGTCGGGGCGATGTTATTTTGTTCCAATTAGTTAATAGATATTGGGCGGCTTTGCTTGTAGTGCAGGGTATACGTACCTACGTAAGCTAGCAGGTTTAGCACTTTACTGCTACCTTATCACCATGGTATCTCATTACCTCACAGACGCAGCCATGATCCATTCGTCTGCAATCAAAGTCATCTAGCTCAGTTCAATGGCAATTTTTTTTCAGACTACATCTGATTCACATTGTAACAGAGTATTGGCAACCTACACACTCTTGTTACGCTGCATCCATTTTTAACGGTTTCTAGACGTGCACGTAGCCTGGGTGCATATATGGCTACGCACACATTGCGGCGTAACTAAGATCTGGAACTAAACCCTCTAAGTGCATTTACAGCTAGGCATGTATACATGCAGGAGTGGAACAATGCATATGATATCCGTCAAATACGGACGCAGAACATGTCAATCACAGCATTTCAGTGGGACAACAAAATGGACAAGAATCATATCTCTTTGAGGTAAAATTCGCTTATTTTCTGTCTGTTCTTTATGTAATACTAATAATCTATTCGCTGTCTAGATATCTTGTAGTACATGCACACAGAACTAAACTTTTCACAGCATATCTACCTCAATTTCTCTGTCCCGCTGCCGTCCGTTCTCTAGCAGATCTTGAATTTTCTCGTTGAATGAATGCTGCATTTTCTGTAAAGCGTTCAGGAATGCTCAGGCAATATGTGATGCATGTAACCACAAATTTTTACATATTGCTTTTAAAGTTAATAACAAACAGCATGCTTCCTTTGCCACATGCCACACGTACCTTTATTTCTTCCTGCAAGTATCGCACTGTAGTCGTGCACTAAAGCAAAGTAAATCCTTTAGAAAATTGCCTCACTAACGCTAATAATTATATAACGTTTACCGATTCCACGAGTTTACCGGCCAAACATTGACCAGATCCTTCTCCAAAAATATTCTCAACAAAGAGCTGAAACAGAATATCAGAGCTAGCTATAGTATACGTACGTACAATTTTTGTTAGAATTGTCCCATACAGTTTCTTATATGACTGTGACTAAAATGTTTGATGGTCGAATCTAATTACTAAAGCTGCTCTAGATTGTAGTACATGTATCTATTGCAAAGTAGACATGCTTACCCCCGCAATAAGCAGAATGCCGCAAAGAAAGACTGTCTTCATTACCAATGTTGCTCAGCCGTGAATACCCTTTGTTCAGAATGTTGCAAATGAATGCCACGTCAACGTCTGCGAACGTAATATGATACCAATTGGTATTCAGAAACCTACTCAAACAGCCTCTCTCATTAGCTAACTAGGAGAGGCTGTGAAGTAATCCGTAATACGAATTTTCACCTCTATATCTAGATTCCGAATCATAGAGGATGGCATCATTCATAGTGTCTAGCCAATTTGTTCGGCGTGTCATAGTTCCATTGGCTTGGCTGACATATCATGTTGGCACAACTAATTTGCGTCATAACCTAATCAACGACAGCGCGCTAGAGTTTCGCGTAGCCATACACCTCTCCCGTCCAAATCCTGCCAATCGCGTCGAGTGTGTCATAATTCCGTCTGCGATGTCATATTACAGGAACCTTACTCGTCCTAACCCATGGACTTGGCACGAGTAAATTGTGTCAAATTCTCGTCGGTTGGGTTAGCTTATCATGTTCCATTTAATAATATAATTGTCATTTCATATCTCAGCCCAGCCGACGAGAAGCGCATCAACTGAGTCACATATTTTGAGATGGCCGTTGATAATATGGGAACTGCCCTTGGAAACAGGGAATAGGTTCTCAGTGCTGGAAATAGTACTGGCTAGTTATACGGCTAAATTGACTGGAAAATCAGATTTGTCCGGCTAGTGACAAGGTTTGTTCGTCTACAACAATTTTTCTTTATTCTTACTTAACCTTCATTCATTAATTAACCATAAATATGAACCGCACTAAAATGCAAACCATCCGCTTGACTATCTCTTTCTACTGGAGTTGAGATTCGCCCTACTTCTTACTTGTTTGTCAGTAACTGTTCTGTAACTAATTAGATGGATTCTAAGTCCATTTACCGTTTAGCAGCTCATTAGAGGCATATCAAATCATCTGGGTGTTCCTAACTGAAACCAGCTGTGTTGTGCTGTTGATCATAGCTAACAACAGTACACGTACGCGTTTCCCTTGACAGCAGTAGGGTATCAGCACATACCAGCGTACAAACGATTTGTACCCGCTGTATCGACCAATCAGGGTTGTCAAAAACCACGTGACATAATATAACACCTGATAACATACCACCGCAGTGGACAGTTTAATAACCTTGCTAATTGGCTACTTCGTCGATTAGCAGCATTGTTTTTAACCTGCTTAATGAGTTAAGAACCTTAACAGCAAATTGTACGCCGCACGAGCTCACTAAGCCCGGCCCACTATGAACAGAAGATGTGGCAGAACCTGACCATTGTGATGAAGGTAAATGCCAAGTAGCGCCGCGCCTTGCATGAAAGATGTTTGGCTAATTTGACCGAACAAATCATGTTTGTCCGGCTAAATACAAATTTTGTCCGACAAACAGCCGATTGCCGAACGTTATTTCCAGCTCTGGGCTTTCGTCTTTGGCATGTAAATCCTGATAGGCTTGTGGAGACGAATAACATTACTATGATGTGGGATACCATCATCCTCACTGCTCGGAAGATCAAAGCCAATAGTCCAGATGTCTGTCTCAGAAATAGAAAGACAAACACTTGTCTTCTTATTGATATCAGCTGTCTTGTTGATGGCAACATTGGCAGAAAAACATCCACAAAATTTGGCGAAGTACAGCGACTTGCCAGTGGAGATAAGCCGCATGTGGCAATGTCGAACATTGTTTTTTCCGGTGGTCTTGGGAGCTTTGAGCACAGTGCACGCAGGTATTCCACAATGACCGAATATTAGTCCATGTCATCACAACCTGTAGCACATAGAGAACACAGTGCTACTGGGATCTACTCGGATCCTTCGTAAAGTCATGTCTTCTTTCTAGACAGCCATGATGGTCTAAGTACTTCTGAAGCCCGTTGACGATGACGATCAGTGCTTTCCTAGTGGTCATTGACATCTATTAGGCGTGTTGTATCGAGTTCGCGGACATCGTAATGCTTGCAATCTATTTCAAATTGGCTATAGTCATTGGAATCTAGGACAGGGCTCCAAATTCAGCTTCTAGAATCACTGGAGCAGTTCAGAAGCAAGGAATAGTTCTGAGCTGGTCGAACCATCTCTCCTGTGGCGTCTGATTTCAATTTGGCTTCAAATCCCGTTGACGAGACTACTGTGATGCCCACCGTTCCTAGCGAATCCTGTGTTTTGTCTAACAGTTGCGGCAATGCAACAAGACGACGAAAATGGATGCGACAAATAAATATGGAAGTGATTTTTTGTTATTATGAGGTAATTTTTGTTACTGTATGTAGCTTTGTGTTGTACGTGTGTTAGTATGCTCCCAGTGGGAACTGCATTACTGTGTGTAATGCAATAGAAACAATAATAATAATTATTATTATTATGTTACTACCACGCGCAGTTGTCATGCAAGTTTCTGCTTTCAGAAAACTCATGCATCAGCTGTCGTGTGAGCGAAATCCTTCTCCGACTGATGTCTAACCTAAGGCAAGAGATTAAACGCGGGTCCGCACAGGATGGAAAGCCCGTCTCAGGTTTGTTATCTGTTATGACTGATTTTTGTCCTGCTGTGCAGATGTTTGTCGTTGGCTGTGGTTTCTGCTCTATCAGCTGATAGTTCAGTTGTCATGTCGTTACTTGACAATGTGTCGCCTTGCATGGCTTCAGTAAGGATGGCGCTGTTGCACGTGATGGGAAACCTGTTGTGTCAATGATATACGAGAGTATCATATGAGTCTGCTAATCACTTGCAATATGGCTTCCTTGTTCAGTCATTCACTGTTCTCTCTAAAGACTGCTCATCTGCAAGAGATAGTGGTGATATCCTATTAGTAGATGACACTTTGTATTCAGTTCAGTGCATGGCTATCTTGAAATCACCATCCCTTGTGACTCTATAAGCTCTAATCTAATGACTACACATCCTAGTATAGCTTCTCAACTGGAAAAGATTAAAAATCCTTCTTCTAAACTCAGTCCAGACTAATGCGGAGGATGATCTTTCGCTTGATAGTGATGCTACTGTGGACCCTGTACTTCGTCGAAAGTTTTTTGAGGGGTTGCAGAAAGTCAGGCAAACTGCTATCTGTGAGAGACAACGCCTTCCAAAGATCTCTGCAACAGTGGAACCCTGAAGCTTATTGGCGATCTTAACATGCACGATCATCAGTTCGTTCAAGTATGAACCAGATATGAGTAAAATCAGTTACCTGGTATACTCTGCTGCTTCACTAGTGTCTAAAAGGCGAGTTTTAAAGTCAGTGAAATCGACCAATCCTCAAACACCGATATGGAGGCGAAGGCTGGATTTTGAGATTCTCACACTTCGACGTGCGATCTCACTGTTGATGGAGATTAGAAAGGATTCATCGGTAATTCGTATCTTACATAAACTCCGACTATTCCGGCATCAGTTGACATTTCCTGTTCGGACAGTTGTGAAGTCACCATTAGTCGGTTGAAAATGGATCTTAAGTTCAAGGTCGAGTGGGCCAGGAGACTGGAAAAGAATCGCAAGAGACTTTGCCAAAACGGTTTGTTTCAACAAGATGCTAGACTGTTTTACAGAGAATTGGATAAGCAGACTATCCAGGTCACTTCCCCACTGTCTCAGTCTGAGACCGAACAGTATTGGGGTGGTATATCCTAGAAAGTGTGGTACATCACAATGAGTTTGCCTTCCGCCTGAGATGTCAAATCGATGACGAGACGCGCTGGAGAGATGAGCAGTAGTTGTTACCTATCTCAGACATTGAGTTTTCATCGTGTCTCAAAACAATGGGAAACTGGAAGTCTCCTGGTCCAGAGATGGTTTATGGTTTCTCGGTCAAGCGTATCACGTGTCTCCACACTGGTCTGTCTCGTAATTACAACCTGCTGGTTCAGAATCCAGACTCTGCACCCGAATGGTTGTCTCAAGGAACAACCACTCTCATTCCTAAGAATGACAAGACTGACCAGGCCAAAAATTATCGGCCTATCACGTGTCTATCTGTCTTCTATGAGACCCTCACCTCAGTTATCCGGCAGAGGATTGCAGGGCATTTGGTTCAGAGAAACCTTATAGCTTGGGAGCAGAAGAGTTGTCGACAGGGATCTTTTGGTCCAAAGGTTCAGCTGTTGATCAACAAGCTGCTTACCGAAGACTGTAAGACCAGGCACAAGAACTTGAGCATGGCTTGGGTGGACTACCAGAAACCCTATGACAGCGTGCCAAGCAGTTGTTTGCTCTAATGCCTTTACATGCAATAGATCAGAACAGTCTGTGCAGGTTCCAGTCACGTGTGACGAAGAGTTGGAGGACATCGATTGTGCTTTCTTGCTGGAACAGCAAGATCAAGACAAGGCTTATTGAGATCAGGAGGGATATTTTCCAAGGTGACGCACTTTCTCTCCTTCTCTTCTGCATGGCTCTCAATCCTCTGATAAAGGAGTTGAAAGTACAGAGCCAGGTACGGCTACCGGATGACCACTAGCCATAGTGAGACTACCAAGCGTCCGCTTACCAGTCTACTCTACATAGATAATCTGAAGGTGTATGACATATACTCTGATCAGTTGGATGAGTAGTTGCACACCATTCGTACCTTCTCTGATGACATCCAGACGAAGTCTTGTCTGGACAAATGTTCTGTTGCACACTTTGTCAACGGGCAAACTCTCTGGTGCGTAATAGACTTTATATACTTAATTAATTTACTAAATGTGAAAAGAATCCAGTCTCAAAAATATTATTTATTGATTACAGTCAAGCATTTGTCTCTCCTTATTTGCGATCTGGAAGTTCCAAATATGTTGTTCTAGCGCACAAGTGACAAGATGAAGACATAATCTGCATGTTCTTTACAACCACATAGAAATCAAGTCATGAGAAACCTAATGCTACATGTCTACCTTTACAGCAAAATTGAAGTTCTCGACAGTATTGTGCAAACCCTATACGTATACTATAGACAATAGCTGTATTGACTGCTATGACTTCTTGAGAAATACTGCATGAGTTAGACGTACCAAGAGAGACCGTTAAAAACACAATAGTTATATTGTATTGTACCAGTAGTAGGTCCGGGAAATACTAACATAAATGCTAACCGAGTTTTTAATTGTTCTCAAATACAGTTTTTAATAATAGCCGTTTTGTATTGTGGAGATCTATAAAAATACCCCTCTCTCTCGCTAGGTATTGCATGCAAACAATGATAGTTAAATCAGACAGACAGGCAGGCAGACAGACAGGCAGACAAACAGACAGACACAAACACACACGCGCACGCACGCACACACACACACACACACACACACACACACACACACACTCACACACACACACACACACACACACACACACACACACACACACACATCAGGTCACATCACATCACCACACATCACACTGGGGTGTGTATGCACTAACTTCCCAATATTTATTTTTAGACTAGAAATATTGGAACTACCACAATGGAAACTCTGGATGAACAGGGAGGTAAGTACACAACAGTCACGTGATTAATATAATATATTAATATAATTTACGTTTACTTACATAGGCCCCAGTTGGTATCAGAGTATTCTGTTGACTTAAGGTAACTAACCTAGGGAAACATTTGCTAGCAGTCGAGTTGACCAAGAACTCTCAAACCATATTCTGCACATACAATATGGCATTGAGATTACAGACAATGGAAGACATTACTGGTTGCTTCTTCCACAGATACTGCCATACATAAACGTACATTATAGGTACCAAGCTCCCTTCGTCAGTCCTCTTCCACAAGAGAAATTTTCATCCAATTCAAGTATCGCATACATCTTCCAGTTGCATACAACAGTGGTCTATATACCCAAAGATGTTATGATAAATTGTGAATGAAGAATTACTGGTAAAGGGTGAATATTGTGGAAATGAAATGAGAAACAATGCTAAGAAAGTAATAGAGAGTAGACATAATGACCTGCTGATGCTGTTCTTTTCTGGATACAAATATTTAGCGGCATAATTCAACAGTCTATCTCTCTTTTTATCAGTTGACTTCTATTGTGTTTGACTTCCACCTCTATAAACTTAACTGTTTGTCATACATGTTTTTGACTTCTACCTCCTGTTGTCCATCACCTTATCTTTTGACTTTTCATTTGTCTTCATGCTTTGTGTTACTGACTGTAATCAATTCTAGTATGTTTGTGTGTGTTTGTGTGTGTGTGGGTGTGTGCATGTTGTCACGGTGCTCTGTTGTTGTAGAAATCTATTTTTCTTTACAACAACATTTGTTATTGCTATGAGTTTATTGACGTTACTTTATTTGGTTAGAGCAACTCGACCGGATTGAGGAGGGATTGGATCAAATCAATGAGGACGTTCGACATGCTGAGAAAAATCTCACAGAGATGGAAAAGTGTTGTGGCCTGTGTCTGTGTCCATGTAAACGGCAAGCACCTACACATTAATATCTCACAATTATCTTTTCTAATTCACTCTGTTCTACAGAACGAAGAATATCGAGAAGACAGTTGAATATCAGAAGACGTTTGCAGATGGGAACCGAGACGGAGTAATCACTGAACAACCAGGTAACATAAACTTGTGTATTTCATGCTGGTTGCAAGTTTATCAATGTCTGACAACTCTGTTGTCCATGTTTCGAGGCAAAAATTTTTGAAATCTTCTCTATACACATTGGTTGGGGACTGCTACTGTACTGACTCAATTATTTCTTCACAGCTTGACTAAGCCCCCAGCCCCAACTTTGGCTGAGGGTCTAAGACTTTTACATCTCTTAGGCCCGGTACACAGTATGACGCTAGCACGATCGTCATTGGAGCCTCCTGGATGCTGACGATGAGCGAGTGTCACTGTCATGCTGTGAACATGACAGCGTCTGCGACTTTCACACAATGCTTGCCTAGCATCCACAGTGTTGGAATGTTGGAATAGAGAAAAATTACAATGAAGTGTCCTATCCGGAAGTGACCCAGCATCCAATGACGTCATGTGCTCATTTTCAACCAATTGAAAGTCAGTCGGAGCAACTGGACGTATCTAGGATATTCTATTTGTTCACATGGCACCGATGGAAGTTGTCATTGAGTGTGTGTGTGTGTGTTTCCCTGCCTTTGGCAATTTCAGTCAAAGGACTGCAATGACCTAAGGATGAAAGAAAACGCTTGAGACTACGGCAAAGCAGCAACAAAAGCAAAATGTCTTTGTCCACGTCTGGAGCGAGTACACATGTGGTTATTTTACACCGGCAGACTGCTGTCGCAGTGTGTTGTCTGTGCGATGGACGCTCGTCACACGCAATATTGTGTCAATGGTACAGCGCCAGCATCTTCACTGACGCTCATGTGAGCGTCCTTGTCAGCGCTCGCAAAACGCTGTGCCAGCATCTTACTGTGAACTGGGCTTTAGTCCCTAACCAAATTCTGAACCCGTTCCTTGTATGGGCTATATTACACTGTTCTCGCCAGTACCAACCAAGCCGCCATTTTGCCGATTGGGGTAGTGAGATAGGCAGTTGAAAATTGCCATTATTGTTGGTTGGAAGTGGAGATAGTTTGCGTGGTCCATGAACAAACATCTTAGTAGTAGTCAGAAACACGTCCCTAACATAGAATGGTCTGGGTGTGAAGGTTTGTAAGGGTCGTTTCCAGGTTGTTAGTGCTACTCGCACATGGCGTATCTAGCTTAAGCGTGACAGGAATTGTTATGAAAGCATTCATCCTATCTTGGAGTTTACAAATCCGAAGTGACAACATCTTTATGTATGATGTCATGACTTAAGGAGCATTGTGAGTTGACACACAATCCTCGTGAGAACAATGTATTAGTGGTCAAAGTTACACAACTATACCTGCTGCATGTTTTACTGGTACACATGTACTCAGTCCTAGCAACATGATGAGAGTAGCACAATGGCAGTACACATCAGTAGGTATCTGACACACACACTCTCTCTCTCTCTCTCTCTCTCTCTCTCTCTCTCTCTCTCTCCTCTCTCTCGAGCGTGTGTGATAGCTTTTAAAAAGCATGATTTTAAAGATGTAGTGGAATACTAGCATTTCACTGTAGCCCCTTTGCATACACAATGTTTGTGGTTTTCTTTCAGATGGTAGGTCAAATAGGCACGTAATGGCCGGTCATTCTCTGAGAGTGTTTATATTCAAATATGGCCTTCAAAGACTTTTAGACCTCCACTATTTAATTAACCGTACACTTGTCAAGATGTCAAAGCTTCAACCCGTAAACAATGTTTTGTGTCTTTTCGTCTAGTGCATTGTGACGTACATAACTGCATGTGGACAGCAATGAATGACTTATGAGAAAACAAAACTGTGCTACGATATTAAGCCCACATAATGCAACTTCAAATCGAGTCTATCAGGACATTCATTCTCCTTTTAATGACAAACCTTATCAGGATAGTTCTACAGCGCTTTGCTGTTCTACGTTGCACCCCAAACGGGGATCCACTGAAGCTGGAGACTGATGCCCTCCTGCCTATGCTTTTATGCCTGTACCCTAGACTTTAGCCTCATGAGTGATCTGGTCTGGCCAGCTATCAAACTTATACATACAAACATCATTGATTTTTGTGGTATTGGTAAATGGTGCTGTTCAAATCTACCAAATCTGACTTCTAGTTTGAAGATTAGATTTCTATACTTTTGTAGTGGTGGTGGCTTGAAGCTCTAGTTTAGTAGTTAGCCCAGTTCAAAGTGCAACAGATGAATGACACGTCAACGTCTGCAAATGTTATAGGCTGTGTGTTGTTATGCAGAATGTGAATGAAACCTACAGTGATGACCACAGTTGCATATTCCCTATGCTTTTATTGTAATGAGATATAATTAATTATGTAAGTTTTTTGTTACGTAATCAAGTGCTGACTGTCTTCTCACTTCTAAGGTTTAGTTGGTTGCTGTGACATCCAACTGACATGTTAACGAGAGAACCATTCTGGTGCACTTGATGTATGACTTTCATAAAGATTGAGCTAGTATTTAAAAATTGATATTAATCTTGTAATATATTGATTTTGTATTATTGGGGCAAATACATGAAGGGTGGCTGCTTGATCAACACAGCGCATTAAAGCTGCCCATACACGAATTCACACCCACACCCATGCAAACTTGAAATCGTGCCTTTATCCACACATTTACCATTTATCAGTTTGAGATAGCTTTCTTTTGAATGACAAGCTATTTCTCGATCTTTTTGTTATTGCATGTGACCTGAAAATGGGTCTTGAACTTCGAGGCCAGTAGCTATTATGCACGATAGATGCACTATCCTTGTTGTTGGCGGTGTCCGGCCCCTCTTTGTGGCTCCTTTGCGCTCAGAATTTCCAATGCCATCACGGCAGTGCAATAATGCTCTGGTTTCCACTCATTTCCGGGTCACATGCAGCAAGAAAACGATCAAGAAAGCACTCTGTTGTTCAACAGTAAGGTATCTCAAGATGGTACGCGATTCGCATTTCTGTTTATGCCAGGAATAAAGGATGTATGTCGTAGAACATGGTGCACCCTAAGATGTTTGCTTGCTGTACTTCGTTAGGACACAGCTTGAAATCGTGGGGCATTTTCAAGTTTGCGTGTGTGCGTATCTGCAAGCGCACAGTGAATCGTGAGTGGGCACCTTTAAAGTGAGTTTGTAAAGGTTTGACTCATGACTGTTTGGAGACTTTATACCTTAATTATTTACTTTTTTAATTTGAGGTCACGGGCGACAGAGCTGGGTGGGCCGGGTGGGCCATAGCCACCCCACCTTTTAGAAAATTGACTTTCACCAGTCACCGATTGGCGTATATTTCCGATTAATGGTCTGGTGAGTTGTATACATGGCTCTGCAGATATCCAGAGCCGTATGTAGAGACAGGCAGAGCCATATATAGATATCTCTATATACGGCTCTGCCGACATGTGTAGCTTCGGAGTCCCAGTCGGTAACACTTAAGCGTATACAGACATTTGCATTGTCAGGTGATCAAGGAAGCTGTGAGCATTGTGGACATTTTAGCGGACTTGTCTTCTCTGGAGAACTTGCCTGACAAATGTAACCAACCAAGACGCTTCTCGTTTCCTCAAAGAGAGTTTGGGAAACAGGCCAATGTGAAGAGAAGCTTCCAGCCTGCGTGGTTTGACCGGTGGACTTGGCTACATTTCTGCGAGGCAACGATTCTGTCTCAAGTTTCACATGTCTAACGGCACACTCACTGTAATGGTTCTAGTTGTCATCTAATACTGACCAAGCCTTCTAAGTTTGTAGGTTTTTCAGAGCACCGACTGACTATGATTGGCAATTAAGTTTTGTTCAAGTAGCTACAAGATCGTATGCATGAGTAAAAGAGTAGTAGTTTAGGAATACAAGATGAAGTTGTGTAAAGCAGAATTTTTTACTGTCATAACTATATGGTAGAACCAGATTGATACAACTTTTAGTTTTATTACTACTCTTGAAAGAAAGGGCATGCCCCCCTCAACTTAGTTTTTCCACCCCACTTAAAAGTTGCTTCCATCGCCCTTGGAGGTAATAATGCAAAGACAAATATAGCAATGGACGTGAAATAGCTTGGATTCTATTGCCTGTCTTGCATCTATTAGTTGACTGTTTGGTTTACTCAAAACGTGGCAATGGATGTTAAACTCCAACCCCTAAATTAAATATCAAAATAAATACTTTAAATTAAAAAAATTCCATTTCAAATAGTTTGAAAATTTATTTGAAAATTTTGTCATTAATCGCAATTTTTTTTGTAAGATGTAATTCTCTTATTTGAAGGTTTTGGCACAGCCAGGAGAACCGGAGGGAATACAGAGTATTCGGGATACATTACGAGGTAAGTGGGTGGCCACATACACGATTTCGTCAACACTCAATACACAGGCCATACAATTTTTTTCAATGTTATGTCACATGTTGCACGCAACTGTATTTATCCAATTGGGTCGGTCGGCCCAGAAGAGAAACAAGAGTTAGTACTGTATGTGCATGTATCTCACTGTACTGTACCACCCATTCTTTTATACAGCATGTATCATAGACATCATGATGTGAGCACTACAAGCAATGTGAACTATACACAATGTACTGAACAGAGTTGCCATGAGCATGTGTGTGACAATATGTTTAAATTAAATACTATTAAAATATAGAAGATAAGCAACGGTTAGTGATCAGTTGGAGGCACTTGGATGCCTGCTTCGGGCAATTTTCAACAACTTTCTGAAACGTAGTGGAAACCAGACAGTCAACGGCATTTTGTATCAATCAAATTTCTGGTTGCAAACCGTGTGTGGTCGAAACATTGAGTGACACAACACGGAAGGTGATGCCTCAAATTTGTTTATCTTGTCATCAAAAGGACACTTAGTTATGTCTCAGTCCGCGTGTGCAGCAGAGACATAGTACGATACAGTAGTCTGATGCTGTGTGTGTGTGTGTGTGTGTGTGTGTGTGTGTGTGTGTGTGTGTGTGTGTGTGTGTGTGTGTGTGTGTGTGTGCACGCATGCACGTGCATGCATGTGAGTGTCGGTGTTATGGCGGTATGTACTCTTGCCGTGTATTTTAATGACAGAAATGTGTAAGAAGTGAAGGTTTCTTGGATTTTGATTCATGGCATTTGCAAGATAAATCTTGATTCTTGAGTTATCGCTGATTTCTTAGTGTGCATAAAGTATAGTATAACAGTATAGTATACAGTAATCTACCCCACGTGTGTGTCCCACTGAACTCAGAATCCACAGTTGATTACACACAATTTATTTTATCACTGTGGTGCTTTCATTAACACGGCAATCAGTCTTTCTCTTAATCACAGCATTTGATCATAGATCTGCATAGCAGAGCTCTAGTTCCTTGAGCATAGAGCTACAAATTGCACTGCAGTCAACATCTGCTATTGCAGCTTCAAACATGCAACCACATTACTTACACTTTTGTCATGCAAACAAGCTCATGCAGTGCATAGGGCCTCATGTGTGCGCATTGTGCAACAGAGGCCCACAATTCAGAGTCTCTAGGAATTTGTAGTTGAGTAAATATGGCTCACTCATACTCGCACGGCATTCCAGTTCGTGGATACGAAAGTCATTTGTGGAACTTTGAAAGAAGTGTAGTAGAGAAATCTATAAACTTACAGACATGGACATAACAATGGAGCCACCCTGAGCATGTGAATTACATTTTAAAAAATGTTGGACTTTCTCAGACAAGACGCTGCGATTGCATGCATCTACCGAGGCAGCTGCACTTTTTAGTAAATTAAAACAAGTCATAATGGTGAGGTAATGGCTCTGGTTGTGCCATTCAGATGTCTGAGGTTGGAGGTGATGTGTGACCTGTTGAGAACACGACTGCTTCAGTTCAACCAGTAAATTTGAGAGTTAATAATCAAAATCATTTTTGAAAAGCTTTTAAACAATAAAATGACTTTGTTTATGTCAGAAGACATGCTCAAAGATTAAATGGAGACGATACGTTTCAGTTTACTTGTATATTGTGAGTGTATTCTCATCAGCTCTTGTGACGTCACGACATGAACGGTTTGGACATGGCAATACATGGTGGTGGTGGTTAATCTGGTCATTCTCCTAATCTTTCTGTTGTTATGGGTTGTCAAAGCATATAATCAGAACAATATATATACCCGAATAACACGATTTGATCTAGAATCAGCGGGTCAGCAGGTATATTTATAGATCTGCAATGTTAACTGTTGATTTCCATGCCTCAGCTGATATGCGGGTGGGTGGTTCTATAATTATGCCCATGTAGCATATGATAAAGATATTCATTGTAAGCTTTGTATGAGACAACGAGACTCTATAGTGGAAAGAATTTGAATTGGTTGAGGCATCTGTTAACTTATGATGAAAGCGTTACAGGCTAGATTCCTCAAACCGGCTACAAAATCAAGAAATGAACTTGTGAGAGATTGCTGATAGTTAGATATACGTAGTTACCCTGGACCAGGGATGTAGCCCCTGGACCACTTTTCAATATTTGCACTTTTGCTGATGGACTTTTTCCCGGAATCTTCTGGAGTATGATCTATCTGATTAGATATGTCATTATTTAATCACTCTCAGACAGCCTCATATCAAGTGCCTGCAGCCACGCAGAACAGAATGATGATGTTCGAGACTTTGCATTCTGTCACTACTTTACTATGTAACACGAAAAGGTATCTTTTGTGTTTGTCTGCGCATGCACGTCTGTGCTTGCTTGCTAATTTTCAACCGGACTGCTTACAAACTGCCTACTACTGCCCTGTGGACAGGGATTAGATATAGTTGATGGTAATATTTGTAAGTGTAGGTTGAGTGATTTTGTGGATACGTGTTAGTTATACCATCTGTCTCTCTGTGTCTATTATCTGTCTCTGTGTGTATTATATGTTCCTCTTATGAGGGAACTGCACCAGATGTGCTGTGATAGAAATAAATTATTGTTATTTTTTATTATTATTATTACTATGAAATTCAATCTATGTAGTCGTATTAATATATGTGTGTTGTGCAGAGTGACCAATGATGCAAGGGAGGACGAGATGGATGAGAACATTGGGTAGGCGTATTTGCAATTTTTCTTTCGTCATTCATTGTTGTGATCGGATGGAACGGTGATAGGCAGGTTGTTCGAATTGTTGAAGACTTGAAGGGAATCGCCATCGATATGGGGACGGAGGTGGACAAGCAGAACTCTCAACTTGAAATCATCAATAAAAAGGTCATTTTTCGGTCCTCGATTTAGTTGATTTAGTCGAGGGAGACACGCAGTGTTTGCTTGGCTTGTTTGATGGAAATTGTTTGTGATTTCGCAGAGTTTGTATTTGTGGCTAGACAACTAGATAGACAGACAGACAGACAGACAGTTTGTGTAATTGTAATTAAACTTGTGATTCTTGTTGTTCATTAGCTCTTACTTTGGTTTCAGCTGTGTTAGCTTTGATGTATAAAAATATGTGAAAATTTGACAGACAGATAGACAGACAGATAGACAGACAAACACACAGACATACAAACAGACAAACAGACAGACATACAGACAGACAGACAGACAGACAGACAGACAGACATACATACATACAGACAGACAGACAGATACGGTAGATGGTTGGACAGACAGACAGACAGACACACAGATGGTTGGACAGACCGACAGACGGACAAATGGTTGGACAGACATACTTACAGACAGACAGATGATTGGACACACAGACTGACAGACAGACAGATGGTTGGACAGACAGATAGACACACAGAAAGATGATTGAACGGACAGACAAACAGACAGACAGACAGATGATTGGATACACACAGGCGGCTGACAGACAGACAAGCAGACAGACAGACAGTCAAATGGTCTGATTGCCGGGCAAATGATAAAAAACACACAGTAGACATGTTAGAGTGGCATCCCATCTTGTATGTCTCTCAGGCTGATCTGACCGAGGGCAGAGTGCGAATGGCAGACCAGCGAACAAAGGGTCTTCTCAATTCGTAACCATTTTACAACACAGAAGGTTCAGACATAATTAATTAAGAAGACTATTATTTTAGCAATGATCCTATTATATGCATATTTAGATCATAGAAACTTGTACATATTTAAATATAAGCCAGTTGTAGGTTAGAATTCTAGGTGTAAACAGAAACTGAAATTTTGCTGCAAACAAGGACATTGATGAAAAGTTAAGATCGAAATGCAGCTCAGATGTCGAATGATGAATATCGTAGAAGAAATTTTTATGAAGGAAAATGCGATTTCATGTGATCATTTCTAATCACACGAATAGACTCACTACTCTAAATGTAATTTCTTCGGGCATGGCAGACATGTCACTACTGCATTTAATAGGAAAGCACCACGAGAGAGAGGCTTGTTTGTTCCATCCGTGGGCGTAGCCTCCTTTGCTTAATTAAGCAGATCGATTGGGCTATTGCAGTTACTCTCCAAGCAGGGATGTGGATGACATCACATCTTTACCCCCCCCCCCTCTCTCTTGGAAATTACTGCCTAGGCATAGACTCGAAGGGGTACGCTGTAATCGCATCTCCCTCTCCCATTTGGAAAAGGTCTGCTGCACTTGCCTCCTCTTCTCCCCCTTGGAAAATGTCATCTATACATATACTGGAGAGTAACTGCAATAGCCCATTTTGCACTTGTGTTGTCTAGGAAAAATTTTATTAATATCAATATGATTCACATTACTGTATATAGTATGTAATGCTGTTTAGCCCCATATATATCCAAATTTATATTAGCCAATACTTTATTTCTATACCAACACGTGACCGTTTCAAGTTGTTGGAGTGTCTATATGTTCAATAAGTCAAGAATCTAGTCCTAGTTGCTATGTGGAAGTTCAAAATAAGGAGATTGATTAGTGAGTGTTGTTGAAGTCGTTTTAGCACCCACGTTTCAAAAAGACATCATCTGCATGATCTTTGCATCTACGTAGAAATTAAGTCATGACAACTAATGTGGCATTTCTACCTGACTGTTAGCGGTCATTATGAATTTGAATGGCTCAATAGTATAGAGCTAACCCTATCTACTATAGGACCTATGAAGTGCTATGACATCTTGAGAGATCCCGTATAACATGAAACTTTTGCAGAAATTTATATTAGCGGTTTGCTAATAAATTGATGGACAAAGTATATTGGCGGATTCTATTTTGCCGATCTGGTTCGGACATCTTTGTTTGATAACAGATATGTCTTACCATAGGTGGTCATGGAGGAGTTTGTGATTGGCAGCTGTGTTCGTTGCTTACATTTCCCTAACTTACTGGTCTCCAACTACTGCCTAGTGATGAAGAACTGATGTGTCAGTGGAAAGAACGGGTCCCATGTGAACGTGACAGTCCAGCTTCATCCATGGCCTCACTGCCACATCGCCATATGATGCCCACTGTTCTGTCCAGGATTTTTGGAGTGTTGGTTGGGTATCAGCTGCATTAATTAAGGGGCAAGGTTTATTTCTGACAAGAAAGCACCAAACAGAATGTATCGCACTGTTGATGATCTATGATCTGAAAGAGCAGACAATGAAAGCTGCAACTTTGTCAACAGTCGGGAACTATGTTGCCCAGTCTCACGTTTAGAGACTATGGCGTGCATGGTTAGACATCTGCCCTCCTTTGGAGCAAGTAAACCAGTAGTTAAAATATATACATGTGGAGTGATGGTCGGTGTTTGTTGAGTGATGGTCGGTGTTTGTTGAGTGATGGTCAGGCCCGACCACCTCCGACCACCGTGGGCAGAACCCTGGATGCCTGATCCACGTGGGTGATAACGTCAACATATCCCGTCACCATAGTAATGGCAGATTTATATTGGCAGTCGCTCCCGTCAATATTTCATCTTATACAGTATATGTATACATGCATTAGCTGAGTCAGACCAGGCTATAGCTTGGCATGGGCTAGACTGGGCTATAGCCCCATTATTTGTAGGCGTGGTCATAAACTGTGGACTGTAAACTGCGTGTGAGGACCAAACCTGTATATAGTATATACACCACTCTTTCCAGTCTGGATCTGCGACCGATCCTATGGTATCAATCAACCAGATGTGTATAAAAGTAGGCGTGTCCTGTAGCATTGTGGAGTTTAGCCCCCCCCCCCCCTATTTCCTAGAGGTCACACCACACTCTTGGTCAGACGTACGCAGATAGACTGTCTAATTAATTTTTGAACACAATAATTATTGTACTGTAAACAATACAATTCGACCTGATATCAAATATATAGCAACGTTTTATTTGTCACATGTACATTATTCACAAAAATCCAGTTGATCAAAAAGTAAAGTTCAAATACGCACGTATTTATCAACAACAAATACTGACATAATTAAATTGCATAGTAAAATATTATAAAAAATATGTTATTAACACTTTATACTCTCTATGGACTTTACATTCCACCATCCTCCTGCCACGATGAGTTCTCCATTCTCAGTTGAGCATGCGCTATGTAGGAACCGTGTGTGTGTCATGCGTGGAAGAGGAAGCCATTTGGTAAATCTCTCGTCATACAATTCGACAATGTCAGAATCAAACGATTGATGTAGCAGTCCTCCAGTCGCCACCAGTGTGTCGCCAACTGCTGTCAATGTAGAAAGACGGTTGGTTGTAGACGGGATTTTTCTCCATTTTCTGTCACGAACATCTGCACACTCAACGACACTACTGTAGTTATTGCAATCGGTGAGTCCTCCCCCTACAAACAATGTGTTGTTTATAATGGCCGAAGAACACGCATAGCGTTTTGTTGGTATGTCATCCATCTCAGACCAATGACCACTGGTAAGGTCACACACACGTGATGTGTTTACTGTCTCACCTGACTTAGTCCTACCACCCACCACATACAGTGAATTTTCAGAAAGAGCAACAGATACATTATACAACTGCAATTCGTTTGGTATAACAGTGAGGAATCGCGATTTGTTTTCATTCAATTGATATTGTTCGATCACAACTTGATGAGTTTCTGTATCTTTTTTCACACACAACAGGCAGACATCTTTGTGACACAATACATGCTTGATGGAACCATTCTTTCGATCATATTTGGTCCATTTATCACGTTTCTCAGTGAGAATATGCATCTTACCATCTTCATGTCCTACAACAAGTCTGCCTTTGATCTCTCCCATTCTGCCGTATAATGCACTATTGGATCGAGGTATGCCTGCATACCACTGTTTCCAAGATGGCAAACTGTCATCGACCTAGAACCACAAAATGTCAGAATAGAAAGACAAGTCAAACATTTTTGCCATTTGCAAGTCTGCACAAAAGCTAAATCCATACTTTTTATCTAAAAATCAAAAATTTATGTTTGCAAATATTTGCAAAACTGTTTGTTCTCAACAATATTTAATATCAAGAAAAATTTGAGAGTAGAAATGCATGCTGTAAAACCGTGTGATGAGGGATCAAAACACTAACTCTAACAAACACAGTGAAAACCCCAACACTAGAGATATAGCTATAGCTCAGGGTTCTGCCCACGGTGGTGTGAGGTGGTCGGGCCTGACCATCACTAGACAAACACCGACATCACTCCACATGTTCCGACCATGCACTGCTATATTTCAGCTAGTGTTTTACTTGCTCCAAGCTAATGAGCATTGGATGGTAAGCATTTTTTGAAAGGTGACCGATATTGTTCACACCACAACACGACGGCAGACATGCCCTGCTGTATTACAATTTTATCGCTCAGGGCACTAAGGTGGTGTGAGATCCAACACAGCAGTCTGCATGTCAGCGATGAAGAATGAATATCCTAGGAGCCCTGTGAACGAGCCAGTCAAAGTCTTCTTCAGTTTCTTTGCTAGACAGGAGTATTGGCTGTTTGAAACCTGCAGTCATTGCATGGATGACGGAAGTCTAACCATCATCATCATGCCATAGTATAAATGCGAATCTGGGCATCATAGTTTTCCCATTGTTGACAGAAGTTGCAGCTTTCTTGTAGATCACCATTGACAGTGCGATACATTCTGTTTGGCAAACAGCTTTCTTGTCTGTTTTGTCACGATGCTTGATTGTCTGAAAGTTTGCTCTATTTCTTTCTGGATGTCTGAAATAGAAATAAACCACGCCACCTTAATTCAGTGGATAGCTGACCACCTCTCCAAAAATCCTGGGCAGAACACTGATAGCTACAAATATGTATATACTTGGAATGCATCACTAACTAGAGAGAGAGTGGATACAGCCTGCTAATAACAATGTAAAATATAAATGTACGTTTAGTATTCTGACATAGTCTGTTCATCACTATATAACCTATGTAATAATTTTCTTGTGCATGCCTGCATGTGCGGGACATTGTGAGTTAGCTGAGAAAGTAACAATTAGGTACCCTTATGTGACAAGAAGGCTAAAAGTGAAAACACATCGGAATTACAATCCCTGCAAGTTGTTGCTAGTGTACTACCTAATGGCAATATTATTGGTATAAAATACATATCAAGTCCTTACTCACTAAATGACGATAAAGATAATTTTTTTATATACTAGACAGGATGTATTGTATACCTGGCTGTCACCAACACGCTGTCTTCTGTCCCATAGTAATGCCAGAGTTATCAATCGCATTTGAGCATCCGCTCGTTTCCTTTCTTTCTCGACAGCTGCTGTTTTCTCTCTTTGTAATTGATCCACTTGAGCTTCCAATGTTTTGACTTTCTCTGCTAAGAAATCAAGTTAAAAACGTTAACTGACAAGTATGTACAATATCTCTAGAGGTTTTACCTAAGTTACTTTGTGTAACTGTTGGCTCCGATCTCAATTCGTTGATTGTCCCCATTGTATGAGATGAAACAGGACTCCAACGTTCACTTGCAACTACCATTGTCCCATCTGACGTTCGGTCATCTTCATTAGCATTTGCAACCTCTACATCATTAGGCAATTAAATATTGACCGTGAAGTAAAATTTTGTTGTTACATTTGCAAGTTACTCACCATCTACAGTCTCAAGGCAAGTCGACCATCCATATTTACAAGACATTCTGCACACACACACACACAGGAGAATTGTAATTAAGTTATCTAATCAATTAAGTTGTAACATAACATATTTACTCACAAATAACAAAATTGTTTTGATCCTAGTAGATTCCTCAGAAATGCAGCTGCTGTCGAGGCAGCATATGTCTGATAGTATTCGTATTTTTCTGCATTTCCATAGTCGGAGATGCCTTTTATCACCACAGGCATAGACTTAGGAAAAGCAGCTCTGCAGTAAGCCATGAAGGGATATGCCTCCATGTCGATCCCAATCAGATTCTTGTTGGCCATCTTCCTCTTGTGCTGTTCCATGTCTTTGTCAAGAGTCTCAGTCATAAACGAAATGCTACCAATCGACCCCATCACTACATAGACCTTGTTTGCATGAAGGGATTCATATGCATTCTTTTTGCATTCTACCCCACTTGCAGTGGGTTTGACGATTCCTCCTTCAACACTCAACCATCCACACCTTTTCAAAATAATGTTCAATATTCTCTTATCCATTTCCTTCATTGTCTCCTCACTCTTCAGTCTTATGAACAGATCTTTCTTATTCACGCCGTCCTTGTTCTTCAAGACATCATTCAGCATCATCTCTTGTACATACGGAGGACTGGCACGCCTCTCGCTCGGCGGTATGGAATCCAACCATCCACTCCCGGATCCGTCTATCACGCGCTGGATGATAACGCGCACGTCATTGTCGATCTTCTCTGGATCTCCATGAGGCAGAAACTCTCCGTTGCGCAGTTTCTTTCCTCCTTCTTCTGTCGACGTACTTCTTGCGACTATGACCGTGCCATATTCGACTCCTTCTTGAACGTTTTCAACAGTCGAGCAAACGCCGATCAGCACAGCGACGTCAAAACTGACGAGACCTTTCAATAATTCGAATAGACGGCACGTGCACGCCTTCGCGCCTACATCTGGCTGCGCTATGAGAGCTATTGCTAGACCAGTTTTGTTCCAGTTGTGGCACACCCGAAGTCCGATGATGACATTGTGAGCGTCAACAAACTCGCTGTCAGTTGTGTTCTCAAACACTCGACGCACTGCTTCCAGTTCTGAATGGAGATTGCATAAAACGAGGACATGGTAGTGATTACCACGAAGACACAACGACATTGACCGTCTGCAGCTGTAGACTAGTCTAGAAATGAAGATCTCTTGCTCGGGTGTAGCTTCTAGATGTATCTTTGGCACAAGTCCAGGGACTGTAGTACAGCTAGAGGGTTAATTCAAGAGAACCGTTCCTGGCACTAATCCTATTTGGTTCCAAAAACAATTTATTCATACAGTCCCTCTACTGTTGCTTTTCTCTAGGCATTAATTTCCTAACACACATAGCCTGCTAGCTTGTTGTGCGTTTCAAAAACACATTTGCGGTCTAGAAGTGGCTTTAATTAACTACACGTGAACGAAACCGTTCCTCGCACACAGTTGTTTTCCTGGCAACCGGCAGAGTCAAAACATGGTAGACATTCCATCTTAATTAAAGCAGAGCTGCCAACTCTCCCGCTTGAGCGGGAGACTCCCGCATTTGGGACTCTTCTCCCACCTACCCGCATTTGACATCAAATCTCTCGCATTCTGACCATTGGTGTGTGTGACCAAAATGATGGGCGTGTCTGTTCTGTGTGCACTGTACACTGTACCCTACGTATAGTTTTAGTACATGCACGTGTACGTACATACTTGATATCCCAATATCAATTTCTATGTGCCAGTCCCTCTCTTCATCAGGCTCTTTCGTAACATACTTGGTCAAAATACATGTACCAACATAGAAGGAAGAGTCGGTCAGAAGTGGAAAAGGGGGAGGGGCTGGCTACCTGATTACCATATGTATTGCTGGAAAAGCGATTGAAGAAGGCCACAAGAAAATAGAATCCAGAACATCCCAACTAGCCACGAGAATGTGCGTGTACTTTGTTCTTAGATTTTTATAACAGGCAGTAGTACGTACAGTACGAGTTCTGTGTTAAATCAATTAATTAACTATTATCTTTAGTAACTGGTGTTGATGCTGTGTGTCGCTAATAAGGCACATTAATCAATCTGTTATATATTTGTTGAACTATACTTAAATTAGTAATGGCTTCTACTCCAACCGGGCATGCAAATACTTACATTTTGATGATTAGATATTATTTATATATATTTAAAGACTTATTACAATATAAATTTATTCATATTAATGCTATTGTAGGCGTGTCCAAAAAATTTTAAACTCCCGCATTTTTTCCTACAAACTCACGCATTTTGACACTGCTAGGTTGGCAGGTCTGCTCTTGGCCCAAGTCCATCTCACACCTACAGCTGCCTTAGCATACTACAGTGTACAATTTACATACGTTGCTCCAGTGATTTTGGATAAAAGCCAATATCTATCAAGTGAGCAGTGTATCTAGAGTTGTCTCGGTCGCAAATCCATTACAGTGGCGTATACATGCATAAGGTCGTTCTGGGGGTTCAGAATCAGTAAATGTTATTGTGCTGTGTACACGTACACCGAAAATTTATGGGCGTGGCAGGGGCGTACCGTGGACATGTATAGCCTCATCGTTTGTAGGCGTGATTGATGTTACAGATACACAGACAGATGAGACTTTTATAGATATAGAAATAGAGAGAGAGAGAGAGATACACCACCCTTTTGTCCAGTCTGCATCTGATTCTACCCTATCTAAGCCAATAAAATGGGCGTGTCACGTAGCATGCTATGCCCCTGGGCGTGGTTGCTCATCTCTTTTGTTTAATATAATAGAATGATTTTATGTACCTAATTATTAAATTTACATTCAGACATGTAAAGTTGTTTGGAAAATCGGCATTTCCCTACTAGTTGATATGAATTATGTCCAACATATATGCAGCAGTAGCTACAGTACTCCAGACTGTTTTCTGCATGCCGCTAGCTACATCCTACTAAAGGTAAGTGTAGCCAAAATAATAATTTAGAATAAATTAATATGAATTTCAAACAAACTAATATTAATTTTGAATCTTCCAAAAAAATTTCCTGGCTATGCTGCTGCTCATCAAGCAATGCAGCATATCGACTGTTACTCTCGGTAGCCAGACCATATTATGTGTGTAGTGTGTGTGTGTGTGTGTGTGTGTGTGTGTGTGTGTGTGTGTGTGTGTGCGCGCGCGCACGTGTTTCTATGTGTGTGCACATGGGTACTGTACAGCAATCTCATCGAGACACAAATTTTTCTCCAAACTTTCCATCACTTGACAATAATTACACCTGATATTAAACCCTCAATGACATAAAATTGAAATCAAATAAAACTGATAGCGAATCGATAAACCAGAAACGTTCTAATCAAAATGTATCAAGTCTATCAGTGCAATGTTGCCTCTATTGAAACAACAGAAGACCCCTAATCTACTCAATCCTGTGTACTTACATTTGTATGTATAATAATTTCCTCACTACACTTCAGTCGACTTTGTCTTCGAAAACTGTGCCATGTGATTCAAAACGTAGTCGATTGTTCCTTGACGGATTGTCGCCATTTCTTGCTTCAGGCTTTCTATCTGATGTTGAGCCTCCGCGAGAGCGTTTTGTGAGTCTTTCAGTTGGGATTTGAGACGGGAGTTCTCGGCTACGACGACACTGTGTGCCTGTGTGGAAAGTGTAACCGCTTCAATTACATCAGATAGACAAATAGATGAACAGACAGACAGACAGACTGATGAACAGACACAGACAGACTGACTGATGGACGGACAGACAGACAAACAAACAGACAGACAAACAAACAGACAGACAAACAAACAGACAGACAAACAAACAGACAGACTGACTGACTGACTGAGACAGCCAGACATGAATAAAACTCGTTTTACATCTTCAAGTTTGTTGTATTGTTGCTTCCCATTGCAGTCGCCATTCGACACCGAATTTCTCATCTGCTTCTTCGAATTATTCGACGACGTCGACTTTTTCCGAGCCACGATCTTCCGTTTGAGCGTAGGCGTAGAATTCAGAACTACACAGACAGACAGAATTAGACAGAATTACACACACGCACGCAAGCACGCATGCACACACACACACACAACACACACACACACACACACACACACACACACACACACACACACACACACACACACACACACAGCAGTTGGGAAAGCAAGTAAGCAAGCCTCGCAGAGATCAATTGCTATAATACCATTATGGGAAGGTGTGCGTTTGGGCATCAAAATGCAGTCGGTGTGTGCTTCGTTGTTTACCTGATTCTCTTCGGCACTCGGCGACAACCACATCTCTACAGTGACGATGGCAGTTGACACCACAGTCTAGAAGACGAGTAACATTTAGAACTGGATATGCAGCAAGCAGTACGAACATGATCATGAAATGATGCATCTCCCCTACTTATTGGTATGGAGACTCCAATACAATAGTCTATTGTATTGTGAGATGCATCCCTACAATACTATTGTCTAATGTATTATGAGATGCATCCCTCCAATATAATAGTCTAATGTATTGTGAGATGCATCCCTCCAATATAATAGTCTAATGTATTGTGAGATGCATCCCTCCAATAGATGCATCCTTCCAATACAATAAATCATCTCTCCAATATGGTAGTCCAATTGTCATTCCTGTCATCATCGAGTTAATTAAAAGAGATCCTCACCTCACTTTAATTACAATAGATAAACTAGAATCGTACAATACAAAGTATGCATCTTAGCATAAATATACACCACAGATAAATTTCTAGCATACCAAAGATTTTGCTATAATTAACTAATTAAATAAAATAAACTAACGATGCCCGGGGCTATTATACTGTCATTCCCAGTAGGTAGAGTTAGTAGCCTCGCAAACCAAGCCTTTCTGCGTGCTCACTGAGCGACCTCATGTGCTGGTCGCCTGCTCGCACGTGAGAGGAGGTGCTTGATTTGGAACTGCTCGCATGGAGGGCTTATTTGCAAATCCGTACCTCAGGTCATGACGTGCAGCGGCATGTTCACGTCACAAATCTTGACTTATTTAAATACACTGTTTCCATTGGTCGGTGACTTGATGCAATTAGAGTTACTGGAACTAGACTGGACACGTCTTCAGTTCCTTGTTCTCACCCCACAAGGCTAACAGTTTACACCCTGGTCAATGCACCTGCCATGATTTCTATGCTGTAGTTACCCTCACTGCTAATTTCCTACACCTGCCAGTCTAGTAGCGTCTTCCAGATGTTTCAACAATGCACAGAGAAAGGCTACAAAGCTGCAAAAATTGCATTGTGAGGAAGTCTACACATGCATATACAGTTGCCCTCATAGCGTGGTTGCACACTTGCTAAAGTTGCTGCCGATTCGTGAGGCTGCATCTGAACGTCAAACATTTTGGACAATTTCAATTGAAGTCAGTAAGGTGGAGAAGGGAGAAAGAATCCGCTCACTTCACAGTCCCTACTGAGTAGTTTTCCCACTGCTCCAGAACGTAAGACGTGATGATGGTGTTACCTGGGTTTGAAATCCAAATTCGAAAAACCCTATTAGAGATTGCCTCAGTGACTGAGTGAGACTGCATGTAACTCTAGTTGCAAAGAATCCAATCTGTCCGTTTGGTTTGGTATCTTATTGTATACAAACCTTGCTGGCTCATGTCACACACTCATTATAATCATGTTAGGCCAAACGTTAATCAAGTTAGGTCAAGTTTTGTGAAGTGAACATGCTGCTGCAAGTCATGAGCTGATGTACGGATTTGCAACCAAGACTTCCCTCTGTGCGAGCAGTTCTGGCTCAAGCACCTCCTCTCGTGTGCGAGCAGGCAAACAGCACATGGGGTCACACAGTGAGCATGGAGGAATGTTTGGTTCGTGAGGCTATAGAGTTAGTACGTCATGTTTACACTACAATATGTACAATAGATACTCAGTATACTTCCAACTTACTTTTACATTTGTATCCTTGTTTGATGAGACCCCACAGCTACATGAGGGAAACACAATAGTACATACACAGTTGACTGTCAATGGCTTGGTAGGTGTCTACCATACCAGTCCTTTGCAGTGGTAGCAAAACGTCGGGGAGAAGTATGTCGTCTCTGTGAAGAAGTGATTGAACGAGCGACGCATCATGGGAAGGTTGGCCTGGAAGAAGTAGTCGAAGAGCTCCTCTGGGCTGATACGTCCGTCACTAGGAAAGTGAACGAAGTGATTAGATGTGCAACGATTGTGTGTGTGTGTGTGTGTGTGTGTGTGTGTGCATGTGTGTGTGTGTGTGTGTGTGTGTGTGTGTGTGTGTGTGTGTGACTGCGTGCATGTGTGTGTGCATGTGTTCGCAATCACTACCTGTTTGTGTCCAGCACAGCAAACGAATCCAAAAACGGAAAATTCGATGAAAAGTCATCAAACTCCTCCATAGAAATATACCCGTTCTTATCAGAATCGTAGTTACGAAAAACAGCCTAACAAACCAACACAAACTCAAAACCATAAGACACCATAGTAGCACAGACTAAGCTACACATTCATACAAAACAACAACACCGTACCCATCCAAATAATGGCCTCACCCAAATTCAAGCGCCGGGGTTACAACTGAAACCTCTTTGCAACTTAGTCTGAGTGTTGTTCTTAAAGATCCAGACCGAATAAAAGACCCACCTTGTATTCAGCTGCATGGGTACTGTACAGGCAAAATTTGTTTTGACCTGCAGATGCACTTTCTGGCTGCCTGATACCCATATTCTAACCGGAACTGTATGTCAACGTCCCATGTCTCAACATCTGATGTAGTGTCTCATTTAGATGTAGACAAAGCTACCGTAGTGTGACACTATCACAAGCATTATGATCAACAGGGCAGTGAAACTTTCAAGAAATTGGCGCTCTTGCTGACAAACATTAATAGGCAATAGCAGAACTACCCAGTATGCACAAGATGAACAATATCTACTTGGGCCAAATCAATAATTATTTTGATATCAATTTATACAGAAATTTCATGGCAGTATTTGTGACTCCAATTGTATAATCACATTTGCCTACAAGTGACCATCCCTGTCAGCAAACCATTTGGTAACAAAATTCCTGATGCCTTACAAATGCATGCAGCATGATGTGTATAGGAAGTCACTAATTGTGTTGAACAAACAAGCTTATAAAGTTGAAGAACATCTGGCACTTGTTATCACAAACACTTTTACTGAGAAAATCCAATGAGCTCGCACTGACCACATTGTAAAGGCACCAGATGCTGAAAACCTCGTGAACATATGCAGTCACTTCCTTGAGAGTGTCTGCTGTGGTATGGTAAGTCAAAGATGCCTGGGATCACTCCTTTGGAGTCTTCAGTAAACAGAGTCGCTACAATTGCATAAGTTCACCTGAACTCATACTACAAAGGGTGACAGAAACAATAGTGACATAGGGCCATTATACTCACTATGTTTGTGCACTGGCTGCATGCACACATTGCATGTGGTTGATGCACCTGTGAAGGTAAACCAGAAAGCTACCTGGTTCCAAGAAACTCTTTAGTAAGCTAACAACCATTAGTGGTCTAGCCAACCATTCTAAAGATAAACTCAAAAACCTCAAGTGCAATATGTCACATGTAAACAAATGCTCAGTTAATTAAGAAAGAAGGGCAATGGTTCCTGTCAGACACTCTGACAAAAGCTCCACTAAATGCCTCCTTCCCATGGCAATAAATGTTTAGCCTTCATTGTATTAATATCAATAAACTCAAGACATTCAATCATTGAAAGAGTATAGACATGTTAGTGTTGTGACTCCACCAACCAACACACTCATTTCCATATCTGCCTCAATACCAAATTTCTTGAAAATAAGACAAACAGTCACAGAAAGATGAAGCAGTTAGAGGCCAACTTCGACAATCTATACACCAGCTGATACATCTCTTCCTCACTAGTGCTTTCAATGATAACGTTACACACTATACTTCCTGGAAAAAACACTACAGCGTGTTCTTTCAGGAGATAAGACCCTGCAACGTTTTTAACCGAGAAGTCTCACCAAAAACTGAAACTTGTTGAAATAAAGATACAATGCCTAGAATCTTAATGCAGGAAGATTTCGGTCCAGCCAGCCACAGAAGCAGAGAATGAGCCAAGAGTTCTTCAGATAATTTCAGATAATTTCCGGTATGTGGCGTAAAGAGGTAAACTCTGTCCTCGTTTGGAAGTAACTACTTTAGGTTTACCATACCACGTGGTCCTAATGCACCCAAAATGCGGCAAGACATGATGTATGATCTAAGAAAGGTCTCCTTTAAGGTTCCACGGTCGTACGGAAACATGACAACTTTCCTAGGGTCCTAAGCTCTTTGAGGATATCTGTAATACATCGTGTTCTCGGAAATACGACCACCTCGAAATTCAGAATTGCAACCAACTTTTATGGTCACTCCAACCATTCGTAGACCTCGCAATTGCAGTCAAGCACATGTGCTCCTCATCAGTATTCCCAGATAAAGGGTAGGAAAATGGCGGCGTCTAACTCTTGATAAATTTGTAAAGAAGAAGAAAGAACTGAAGCTTGAAGAGAAATGGAGATGAGTCAATGAGATAGACGGAAAAAGTCGGTGGCAACTCACTACATAGGTTGGCATCAGTAAGACCTGGTTTTGCACATGACGTCTCATGACTTCTATATACAGTACTGAGTAGAACCGCGCCTTACTCTAGTCATTCCTAGTGTTATGGACAATGTATCATAGAAGGTTCATGATGTACCGCGAGATCAACAGACATGTATTACAACTAATGTCCGGGTTCTAGTGATGTGGGTGTGGCATATACATGCGCACGCAGATTGAGAACAAAGACTACCTCAGAAATAGGAGTAACAAACCGTAGTCATGAAGGTGGCCGTAATTCTGGGGTTCTACTGTATTGACACAGCCGATACTTGTGCGATAAGTTTGGGGTCCCAGTTTGTTTTAGTCAATAAATCACAACTTCCCACCATACGTCTCAAATCCTTATATTGAAAAGTGCACAGGTATCGGTCTTACTTGCTAACCAGCAATTAGAGTTACTCTGACGGGACATAAGTGTACTAAACACGCCCACACGGATAATTTCAATGCTACGCCTTAGCATGCCTGGCTAGAACTCTGTAATAACACTGTATAGGAACACACGTTACTAATACAGCCTCGGAATACTGACTAACTTTGGACTGTGATGTCGAATCGTGCACCACAATCTTGATTCTCATTAGCAGCCCATGGGCTGTAAATGAAACAATTTCGTAGGAGTACACAAGTGGTGATGACGTTGTATGTTATGTTATTTAGCACAATTAGT
>NC_085086.1:7106632-7111632 GCF_963422355.1 Corticium candelabrum | reverse complement strand
ATTGACTGTTTGTTTGGACGTCCAACTGCATATCCGTCTGTCTATCTGTCTGTACATATGTCAGACTGTCTGTCTGTCTGGACGTCCAACTGTCTGTCTGTCTGTGTGTCTGTCTGGACATCCAACTGTCTATCTTTCTGTGTGTTTGCCCAATACATATTTCAAAATGACTGTCTGTCTGTGTGCTGACTGGACATCCGACTGTCTGCCTGTCTGTCTGTCCGTCCAATACATACATTTCAATGACAGTCTGTCCATCCATCTGTCTGCCCAACTGTCTGTGTGTCTGTCAGCCTGTTTGCCTGAGACCGTCAAGAAGAAAAGGAGTACAAAGAAAGATATAACGTTAAATAGTTGTTTCATATATACCAGTAACTGCCCTTCCATGTGGACTGGCAATACAGAAAGACAATGATGTGAAGTCAGAAGGACAGGCAGTACAGAAGACACAATATTAGAAAGACAGGAAATAGAAAAGACGAGAAGCTAGAGAGGACAGTAAAAAAGGAGGAAGTTGGAAAGACGGGAAGTTAGAAAGACAAGTATTAAGGAAACAGGAAGTTACAAAGACAAGTAAGAAGGAAACAGGAAGTTAGAAAGACAGCCAGAGGAAGCAACCACCCAACCAGAAAACAGAAAGAGAACCAGGACAACAGAAGACCCATATGACACAAAAGGAGACAGAAGGTTAGCACAAAACCAAACCAAAACCATAGACATGAAATACTTGACTAACGTGTGTGTGTGTGTGTGTGTGTGTGTGTGTGTGTGTGTGTGTGTGTGTGTGTGTGTGTGTGTGTGTGTGTGTGTGTGTGTGTGTCCCCATCCGTCCTTGCCTGCAGTCATGTAAACTCACTGACCAAAAATCAATCCATAAAAGGCACGATGTGTAATACTTACAGATTGAGCTTTCGAAGAGAGAGCTTCAAACGTATGCCGTAGTCTAGAGATGGGGCTGCTGTTAAGCCCACCAACAATGGCAATTAGTCCATTGTAGTTATGCAACGATAGAAGATGCTAAAATAAACACAGTTGCAACATGTCAGTATTGAATACCATGGGTCTGATACTCAGCAAAATTATAATATAGTCTAATGTATTGAGAGATGCATCCATCTAATATCATACTCATCTAAGGTATGAGAGATGCATTCGTTCAATACAAAATTTGTCTAATGTATTGTGAGATGCATTCGTCTAATACAAAATTCATCTAAAGTAGTATGAGATGAGTCCGTCTAATACAATATTCTGATTCCTCGACTTATTGTGAGACGCATTCCAGTAATAGAACAGCCTAATGTAGGAAGATGTGCATCCCTACAATACAACAGCCTAACACAATCACTTAGAGATGCATCCTTAATGCAATAGTCTAATGCAATTAGAGATGCATCCTTTTATACAATTGTCAAGATGAATCCCTTCAATACAATAGCACTAAATAAAACACGATCTCTGCAACCTACAATAAAATCAAAGATGCCTGACCTGTGCAACGTCGATATATTTCACAATTGCTTTCGCTCTCAAAGCTGGCGTTAACTCACTGAGCACCTTCGACTGCACCCAACACGAAATGCCGTTGAACAACACAACGGCCTCCTGAATCTTCGGGCAATCAAACGGTTTTCCACTTCGACCATAACTAGCCCATTCTTCAAACTAATAAACACAGAGAGAGAGACATATGTATAATGGTAACTACATATCAGAGAATAATGACAACTATTTACGTGCAAATTAAATAATTTGATACAGAATGATGCAAAGAGGGTAACTAATTATGTACAAGGAAGTGCATTGATGACAACAAGAGAAACTCAAGAGATCTACCTGTGACAAGGCTGTGGCATTAACAGCTTTGGAGGTCAAGTAATTTGGCAAAAACACAAGTGACCAAGCAGGAAATAGAAACACGTACTAACGACACAGGGAGACAAGTAAGAAACAGTGCAATGAAACACAGAAAAAGATAAACAATGGCACATGTAACTGTTTAGACTGATCAAGAGAAGCAAACAAATAGGTTGGTACACCAACAGATGTGCAGACCGACTGAGAGACAACAACAGAAAGACAAACACACACACACACACAACAACAACAACAACAACAACGCACGCACACATGCACACACACATGCACATACACACACACGCATGCACATTCACACACACGCATGCACATACACATTCACACACACACACACACACACACACACACACACACACACACACACACACACACACACACACACACACACACACACACACACACAAACACAGTCATCATCCTGGTTACGACTGACAAGATATCTTACTGGAATCTGGCTGAAAGCCTCATGGTCCAAGCTGGTAAGATGCTCAGCAATCGACTTGGCAGAAACCGAATTAAATGAGTACGAAACACGCCGTTCCGGATTCACATCAGAAGGACAGGACTGGACAGTCAAGAAGACGTGATGTCTTCTCTCTTTCCCACTACAAAAATTTAATTTACAACTTCAACACTGAGTACCTTTTGCAGTAAAATGAAACATTGAATGTGTTTCTTATACACAGACATTAACAATATTTATAGTAGAGTGCAATCCAACTTCTACGATACAGAAATAAATAAACATAACATGATGCATGAACAACTACAGCCAGCCATTACATCACAAAGTACAGAAAGAGAAAATGACTGTCTGTACAACAGACACACAGACGAACGGACATGACAGACAGACGAACGGACATGACAGACAAACAGACAGACAAACAGACAGACAGACACACAAGACAGACACACAGACAAACAGGACAGACAGACAAACATCACCAACAAGACTGCTACGTCAGCTGATCACATACATACGTACGCAAACAAAACTAACCACCAAGGAAACTATGAACTCGGAAGGACACATGACACAGCTGCGGCTCAAACAGAGCCCACGCCCACACGGCCAAGCGGGTACGTACACGCAGAAGCCACTCCAATAACGTTCCCACCGCAACCGTCCAGACGTCTCAACAACGCGAACAAAACCAGACCAACCTGCTCAGCAAGACGTCCAAGAACGGCTTCATCATCTCAGCGGCCGCCGCGCCGCCTTCCCTCTTCACACGAGCGACAAAGTCGCACAACAATCCAACAAGCTTCTCGTTGTTCTCAAAATGCCGCGGATACTCACGAGCCCAAAACCTAAAGGCAAACCGAAGCTCTAGAAATGAACATCCGATGATACAACTGCATGCGAACGCATCGCTCACGCGATTGCCGCGACAGCTGGACGTCTCTGTTTTTCCTCGCCATTTGCGTCCAATTTCGCATACCTGCCGAGAAGGTGAGATGCCGTACACGTAAGCGACGGTTAGAGTTCGGTGATGAGCCGAATATGCGACTTACAGGTCAATGAAGATGTCGGCCAGTCGAGTCGAGTCAACATACCACTTGTGGGTGACAAACAGCATCGGCGCAAGCCGCGGCGGACCCGCCCCTTCCTCTGCAAGAAAGCGGCGACACATAGTCCGAAGTTAGAAGGCGTAAAATGAGAAGGTCGCGCTAACAAGAGCGATAGACGAGCATCGATGCGTTGTGTGACGCGACGAAAGGTGGCGCAGTGCGTGGCGAAGCGGTTGAAAAACCGCGAGAGAAATTCGCAGTCGCCGGCACGCGCGTGGACGTTTTCTTACCAAATTCTGATACAACGAGACGTGCTAGAGTCTCGATTCGAGCCGACTTCAGTTCTTCGCCGTCGTATTCGACGTCCGGCGTGTCGATGTTGTGCGACATGCTCATCCTGGCCTGTCCGAGAAGCGACTGTACAGTGTAGGTGAAAATGAGAAAGAGAATGGGGGGCGGGTGTTATCTTTGCTGTCCCGGATGTCCGCTTTCTCACGCGATTGATAGGCGGGAGAGAGTGTGGTCGTCGCGCACTGTCTGGTTTCGAATGAAGAGGCAGGCACGGGCGATGAGCGACTGTGCCTTGATCTGATCTTGTCGAGGAGCCGCGCGTGGACGAGTCACGTGACGTATAATCAGCTTCACGTGTCATTGTTGAGAGAATGATGATGCTAACTATAGTCTCGCCTGTTTCCTCTTGACATAATAGGTTTCCACCACAAATGATGTCTATCGCTGCTGTCATGTGTGCTATATATAGTGTTAGTCCGCTTTTAGTGTGATTGCAGTCACATGATCCAAGGGTTGCCGTTTGCTTAGTGATGAGGCAACACTGTAGACAAATAGACAGGGACATCTATGTCTCTTTTTGTAGTATGTAGTTGTGTTAGGAACACTTGATAGACACAAGTAATTAGGGGTTATTGATATTGTATCCTAGTTTATGTTTGGAAATATATATGATAGACAGACGGACAGACAGACAGACAGACAGACCGACAGACAGACAGATAAACAGACAGTCAGACAGACGGACAGACACACTGACAGACAGAGACACACTAACAGACAGACAGACAGATAGACACACTGACAGACAGACAGACAGACAGACAAACATACAGACAAACTGACAAACTGATAAACAGACAGACAGACAAACATACAGACTGACAGACACAATGATAGACAAGCAGACAGACAGACAGACCGACACACACACACACACACACACACACACACACACACACACACACCACACACACACACACACACACACACACACACACATACACACACACACACACACGCACACACACACACACACTTGAACTGTTTCGTTGAGAAATGAACACTAATATAAACCTATTCGTAATTTTTTTGAAAAAGTGAAGATTGTGATGAATTCAATACAATTTAGTTCCAGAAGATGGTGCAAAGACAGATTTCAATGAAACATTTGTCGTACATACCATGAAGCCATGGCAGACCCACTGTGTATGACTGTCACACTTGTGGACAACAGACCCACTGATTGTAGGCCCACTGTGTACAGGCCTACTGTCTACAGATCCACTGTGTATAGGTCCTCTGTGTACAGGCCCACA
>NC_085086.1:7074132-7101632 GCF_963422355.1 Corticium candelabrum | reverse complement strand
TGCTATTGTTATTTTTTATATTTTTATGTTCTAGTTTCTATTTTATTTCTATATTTTTCATTTTATTTTATTTGTCATCAGCATGCTACACAAGTTCACTCACTACACTACAAGATGTATATAACTTGCATAACTGATTAGACTTCCTATCTGCAAGGTATGATAGTAAATTACAGATATGTGACATCAGATAAGTGAGGATGCACTGTAGTAAGAAAAGTGGCTTGATTACCAAGTACTTGAATATGCTGTGGCATTGCTCTCATGCTAAACGGACCGATATATCTGTATTCGTGGACTGAGGTCTCAATGCATTTAACTATTGTATTTAGATGCATCTCTTCACACACTGCTCGATTGAAACAATGCAAAACTTGCAATACAATACTGTATAGGATTGGTATGGTATGCAATACATTTAGTTATGTGATTATGACACAAATTTTGAAGAAATTGCAGAAATAAAATTTACGCATCTGTACCTGTATGGCCTGCACTCTGAATACCCAGAGCTGTATGCAGTAATATTTGGCTCTGTGAATATACTCAATGATCTAGTTTCCCAGACATTGTGCCGATTCCGACTCTTGCATGTACACCTACTACTGTACTAGAGAGATGCATCACCCAACAGGATTATTTCTTATGGTATTACCAAGATGCACCTTTCAGTATAATATGCTGCTGTAGTCATTTGAGATCTCTTAATTAATACATCAGACTTTGTAATACGTCAGACTTTGTAATACAATACCTCATGGATTAAAGCCCCAATTTTGACTTTTCTCAGTTTAAGAATTCAAGATTCTAATTAGTGCTAATTGGTAGTTGTTAGAACGATGGTCTATTACATGTATAGCTAGAAATACTATGTATCAACTAATCCATCTTTGAGAGCCCATTTTCACTGTAGAACTATCTAGAGCACTAGGTACAATGTACACGCACAAAAGACGACAGATAATAAAGAAATTGAATTTTGCAAAACACTTTAGACTATTTTCTTGCTCGTGCAAAAGCTACAATGTTTTCTTTACGAAAAGGCACTAATAGACTATGGCTGTTCCTTTAAAACAGATCCTAGTATAGAGTATATATATCCACCATCCCGTTGCCAGCACAGGCAGCTTAGGTCATTAGTTGTTAGTAAATTAATTAATTTATTGTTGTATACACACACGCACGCACACACACACACACACACACACACACACACACACACACACACACACACACACACACAAACTGACACTACGACTTTATAATGTGTATAGATATAGATGTATAGATAGATAGTGAGTCTTGAAATCTGACAGGATTGTGAGCATTCGAAATTTCTTGTAACTAACTTTCAAAGTTGGCAGGCAAATAGGTCGAGGATCAAGGGCTAATTTGTTCAGAAACACAGATTCAAGTTTCTATATTTAATATCAACCCATTTGCTGGACTATACTCCAGAAAAACTATACACAGCACTGCTCTATAACATGTAAACACATTGCACAGTGATGATCGACTATAAAGTCTGTTCAAATAACACAGATATCAGAAACAACTCTACTGTTCTAAACAAGTGACCGTCATGAAGTGATACTTACCATACTGCAAGTATCACTTCGGCGATTGTTGTTGGAGTTTCTTTTTTAGTTCTTTCATAGGCTGGAAACTGTTCATGTCTGAGTACCGGTCACTGAATTGCACAGCTTCAGGAGGACCTTGTAATGTACCTAAATACATTAAAATTTGAGAGATTGTATTGCAATTGTAGGAATAGAAAAAAATACCATGATTTTCTTCCTTCTTAACAAGTGATCCAATTTTTATGGCAAAGTCCGTAGCAAGCTTTTCATCTGATACCTTTTCCTTTTCCTCCACCTTGAAACCAGTTATCTTGCTTAACTTGACAACGCAATCGCTTTTGTTTGCGTTGCATTGGTCAGGTGTAATCTTGTAGAAGACTGGAATAATCCTATGGTTCTTTACGCAAAACTCTAACGCAACGTCAACCTCTTCTTCAGGAAAATGTTTTCCTTTGAACTCATGGCTGAGTATCGTTACAAAAAAACGAGATTGATACATTGCATTTGCAATGTCTTCCTGTGCTACGCCGCCTGGTTCCAACGATTCTTCATCAAAGAATGAGATTATGCCGTATTTATCTAGCAACTCCTTGTAGAGGAGATGAACGAATGGTTTGTTTTCGCCAGCATGACACAAAAACACGTCATACTTCCAGCTTCGCGAACCTAAAATAGCTTGCTGTTGACTACTCTCTGTGACGTTGAGGCACCGCATCTTAGATTCCATCTCTGTGGATGTGTATACAAGAAAATAGAATTTGCTTTGTTGGTGAAGGAAAAGTACTAGTAATGAAACAGTATGAAGATTTTACCTGCAACACCTACTTGATGACTGCCAGTGGCAACTGTGCCTAAGTTACTAGATGTTGATTGAAACTCTAGTGGAGACAGACTACATGAAACGATATTTAATTGACACAAACACATGCATACCATTGGAATAGATTCCGATGTCATCAAAATCACAATGATTGCGCGGAGAACGTAAGTCATCTGGAGACTAATTTAAACAGCAATTAAGACCTTTTGACATCATACATTACCAGCAGTGACATGTAGCATGCAGTTCACAGTCAAATCCGGGTTAATTAATCTTATAATTACGTGTAATTGTCTACATAATTATACAGGACTTTTAGGCCTCCATATATTTGTTGCATGTCTGTTGATCCCGCCCGTATCCAAATGACAGGTCGCACTGATTGCACCATTACGCCGTTATTTATGTAATCCGTATGTGCAATACAATGGGAGCGAGTGGGTACGTCCTATGTATCGACTCTTTTTCCTGTTGGATTATGTTACAGGATGCTCAACCACATGGTGTATTGGTGTGCATGGATACCCCAAAATCAGACCTCTAGTTTAAACTGTTGTGTTCCTTGAATATCTGTGCCTGCTGATTTCCAGTGTCAAGTGTACAGAATGGGTAATGGTATTATCGCCCACCTGCTCGCATCAGTTTGGAAGCCTTACATAATTGTTAATTATGATCTGAGAAAACAGACATGCATGCAACATGCAAATGGGCTTTATGTAACCATCAACGCTGATAAACTTTGTGTGTGAATCGTAGCTAGTTGTAATAAAAATGATTGATGATTAATGAAAAATAGAGAATTCCGTGGTAATGCACATAATCAAATGGCTGCTGTCATATTTCTTCATTACCAGAAATGAGAATACGGATCTGAAGCACCTCACACTTTCCAACATTAACATCTCACAGCTGGTGTACACTGATCCCACATAGCTTCCACTAGTAGATGAACTACCGTCCATACTCAACTGTTTGCTCTGCATTTCTACAGTATCAAAGGCTTCAATCAAACGGCAGAATAAAGGCTCTCTTGTGTTACAATGTGTACAAATTAAAAACTTAGAGCTTGTATGTGATGAGGCATTAAACAGTAACACAGTCTACCATCTACCATATCCTTTAGATTGCACTAGATAATCACTATGTGTCTCCTGTTGTCTACTGGCTAGCTGTGGTGCCGATAAAACAAGAGTGAATCATCTATTCAACCAGAGTTTTATATAACCAACGCCGGAAAGGGTCTGGTTAGGTGAGACTACTTCCAATGCATGTCTTTTGTATCATAACAAAATCTAATTAAATTCTACTCATACTATATTATTAAACATGTTATGTTATATTAGTTAAACAATGCAACTTGCAACATGAACATCCTACCTCTACAATTTCTGGTGGTTTGCCGTCTGAGGCTTGAGCAATAACGGGATCTACACCAATTCCTAAACGTCAAGAACCAAAGTTTTACTGCAGCTGACAACACCTACTATAATTTGGTCGGACAAACAACACATTTGGTGACATCGTAAGATTAGTCCCACTGATAATTTTCCAGTGTGTTATCTAGGGTGCTGTAACTAGCTGAAAACGTCCTATAATTTCCTAAATCTAGTTTCTGCACGTACCACTAGTAACCCTCTTATCGCTTCAGCCACCCCTTAGCTGTTCTTCAACAATATAGTATTTGGCAATTGGAGTTGCCTATTTCACGCACACATACAACATCAGAAACAATTTTATTAGAATTCTTCAATCTAGAGACTTCCCGTGTGTAAAGATCGCGTAGGAAACTTATAAGTTGGATTCGGCGCAAATGCAATCAGAATTCTCTGTTCCAATGAACCATAAAAGGTGTATATAGCGTTTGCGTCATCGAGAAGTCATGCGGGGGCTCGGTTCCTCAAAAGGGCCCGTTGAATAAAGTGACAAATTTGAGTAGTCATGCACCTGCTCCGTTGCAAATGGTGAGGCGTGGTGTAAAATTTTGTTGCTTAGACGTTTGGTACTGATACCCACTCTTACAGAGGAACTGAATCGAACAACTCAGCTAGACTGCGTTGGTAAGTTTGTCCTAACTAGACACACTAGGCTGATGTCCAGCAGCGTTTGACGTTGTCAATTGATCTCGTAGGTAAACAATGTAATAAAAATCTTTACATGTACTTGGATCACCTTTCTCAATTGAGCTCAAGTGTAAGAAATGGGCGCGGCTAGAAAGTAATTGGGGCCCCTTCTCCAAAATTCTAAATGTGAATCCGCGCATACAGCATTCGTACGACAGTCTACGCTAGTAGATCGATGACTGACTCTACATGTATGTCTATGCCCCTCGACCCTGCACATGTCATACTTGACTCATGCTGATTCGAATCCGTCTCATCTCTCCTGCCGTAAACTATGCGCACATCTTGCTCTTGCTGGTTGCCATCCACACTACCAGATATAAGATTTTCTTGTATCCCAGAATCAGAAAACTCTTCGCTTCTGTCCTCGTTAAGACGTCGTGGAACTAGTTCACTCTCACTAGCACATTAGATAAAAAGATACTGAGGGTAAGCGTAATCGACGTAGCCTGACTAAAACTAACCTTGCCATAAGCCAGACGTCTATAGCAGACACGAACAGTCTAACGTCGTCCAAAACGTTTTCGAAACACCCCCGCGTAGTTTATCTATAAAAAAGTACCCGGATAATACCAAAGTGCAAAACATCAGCGGAAATACTTGACGCTAGAGCTGTTACCGAATGTTTTAGCATTACCACTGCAAGATTTCACAACAAGGACTCCTTTGAGTTTCCGACGGGGAAATCTATTAATTAACCCTCTAGTTATACCATACGCCAGCGATCCTGGTGCATAGAGAATGCGTGTCGCAACAGCACAACGACGGCATCTTTCCCAACCGCATTTGCATCGCTAGATATTATTATTATAAATAATACATTGATACGTATTATCAGCGAGCATCATACAAAAATATTTAAATTAATATGTAGAAATAGTCAGCAGCTCACAATTAAGTAAAATTATAGACTGAGGTATTCACAACTGTGACCTACAGCTACAATTAATTACTGCCTTCGCCAGATGCTGGTACACATAAAAATACAAAACAACGTTAATTAATTATTTAATTAATTAATTGCATAGCAACTGTTCCAAAATAGTCTAAATCAACGAGGACCATATAAAGTAATTAAGATATACCTGACTCCGCTGCAGCTAATATAGTTAAATACAGTATACATGTTAGACGGCGTGTAAACAAATTATATATAGTAAGACGTTTGAAAATTAGCCCTGCAAACACAAACGTGTAGTTGGGAATGTTGTGGCCATTATTCTAATTAACTTGAACAACAAGCATGCAACCTGTTTTGATTAAGTCCTAGACGTTTACAACGATGAATCGAGTCACACTCCTACAGTACGTGACAATGCCGTGACAAAATTCAGAATGGAAGATGTCACCAGGTCTTCTAGTGTCGTGATTATGGCAGCGTTGTTCACGTTTATAATCACTGTTGTCTACAAGAGCTAAATGATGAATGAATGAATGCATTATGTCGTTTGGGTTCGGAGTGCTCCAAAACCACATCCAAGAACGTGATCGCCATATGGGTCAATAACAGTGTCGCAAAGACATCTGACAACAACGGAAAATTCTGGACACCCGGCCATATCTAAGCAAGTATTAGTTACTTATTGGACCGCTAAGAGTTTTCTGCAGTTGGATACATCTGCATGGCAATATATTTCATCTAGATTTTCTTTTGGGTCTTCCCAGCTTCTTCAGTGCCTAGTACCGTAACCAACAGGCTGCAGCCTTACTACTAGAGCTAAATGCATTGCAGAAGCAGCTGCAAAGGGTGCGAAAGCTTGCAAAGACGTTCGTCACGTCGAAAGAGTTATAGCAGCTGGTGGTATCTTTAATCCAAATACTGTAGAAAATCTCTGTCTCTGTACACTGTACGGTAATACGCTGTATGTATATAGCATCGACAATTTCTGCAAATGGGTCACATGACGTTTTCAAAGTCTTCAAATAAGTGATTATAACAAGTAAATGAAGCTGTGTTTTACTCGCTTTACAGCTACGACAACATATGTTTGCGTGTAAGTGCGTGTTTGTGTGTGTGTGTGTGTGTGTGTGTGTGTGTGTGTGTGTGTGTGTGTGTGTGTTTGTGTGTTTGTTTGTGTGTGTGTGTGTGTGTGTGTGTGTGTGTGTGTGTGTGTGTGTTTGTGTGTGTGTTTGTGTCTGTGTGTGTGTGTGTGTGTGTGTGTGTGTGTGTGTGTGTGTGTGTGTGTTTGTGTGTGTGTTTGTGTGTGTGTGTGTGTGTGTGTGTGTGTGTGTGTGTGTGTGTGTGTGTGTGTGTGTGTGTGTGTGTGTGTGTGTGTATTTATTGTGAGTATCAATGTCAATTTCATTAATTTTGTTACTTTATTGTTATTATCATTAATTAATCATTACCGTGTTGCTAGAATGCATAATTTATTGAAAAGACATGGATGCGTCTATGTGATTAAAGAGCATTAACTAAAAATCATCAATGTCCCACGTTACACTTCGATTTTAATACACGCAAATGCATGACAGATGCGTCTCTTGCACGGAACGGGCTGGTTATCCACGTAATTAATTTTGCATATATAGCACTCTTGCTTTCATCACTTGATGTGGACACGATTATCATGAATTTGTCGAGCTGGTGTTATCATCTTTCGTTGAGCCTTTGCTTTCATCTTTTGTTCCGTTAAAATTAAAATGTCGTCGCTAGATATGGATGAATTTGCGCAGGAAATACACTGTGAAGCGACATGTATGTGTAGCGACCGGATAAAGAAAAAGCATGCAGCGCAACTTTTCCAACGAATCTTTCTTGCAAGACGACGTCAATCGTTTATCGTCAGTCCTCCTTATACCTGTAAATACATTCTGAGGAATGTATGTATGTATGTATGTATGTATGTATGTACGTACATACATACAGACAGACATTAATACATACATATACATACATACATCGTATGTATATGTATGTATTATATTGGCTCAATTGGTTAAAATTTGCAGTTGGAGATTGCAAACGTCCGCGACTTTTGGGTCAGAAGTTCAAGTGCGGGAGGGCCACATACATAATTTTCTTTGAGCAAGGAACTAACATACAATTGCCTCTCTCTGCGGAGTGTCAGTTTTGTCCAAGCAGCAAGTTGAAGTGACATATAGTGACTACTGATAGTGTTAGATTGTAAAGTAGCAAGTGCTTAGTGTCTGCAGTAACCTGGGCCCTGAGGGCTCTTGTAACAAAACATGTATGAATGCATGAATGTATGTATGTATCATCTACCTTATATAATCCCAAGTTAAAAGTCGGAGATAAATGTACAACTGTCCTGGGTTTGCCAATTGATTTTTCTGTCGTCTTGTGATATTAAGTCGAGCATCCTGACTAAATTGGAAGACCTGTGTGAGAAAGTTGATGCTTCTCCCGTTTTGACAAAGATCAAACTATAACTATATCGTAATGGAATTTGTCCTCGTCTGAGTTGGCTTTTGTCTGTGTGTGATCTCCCACTTACTTGGATTGAGCGCCACGTTGAACCAATTGCAACACGGTACCTCAAGAAATAGTGTCATCTCGTCAGACCTGCAAATGTATGCCAATTCTATTTGCCTTTCAAGCTTGGTGGTTTGAATCTCCCCTCGCTATCTACATCATTCAAAAAATGTCAAGTGTCTCGTTGCCATCAACTGTCAAATTCCAAAGGCGCTCGTGTTCAAAACTTAGCAATGTCTAAGGCTTTAGTTCTTGCTACGAACAAAACTCTGAAATACTATTCTTTTACCTAAGAATTTCAAAAGCGATTTGAGTCTCTAGAACCATCACAACCACATGTAAAATTTGTCAGTTTGAGCAAAGCCAAACAACTAGTACAGAGTGTTGATGATCAGCGACGCTTGGATCTCATCAAAGCTTGTGTTGTATAAGACTCGACACTGCGCTAGCGGGTGGATGATGATACTTGGAGTAAGACTGTACTGTTATTCAAAGATAGATTCGTCACATTTTGTCTTAAATTAACGCCATTCAGGATACTCTACCTCATAAAGCAAACTTGCGACGTTGGCAGAAATCTGATTCTTCTGACTGTCCACTTTGCGTCAATTATCAAACCCTTCAACATGTGCTCGACAACTGCAGGACGGCTTTAATAAAGAGTGGGAGATACACTTGTGGTCACAATTCTGTGCTTAAATGCGTCTAACTGTTTTTAGATGAACATCTACCAAGATTCTGGGCAATCTCTGTTGACCTTCAATTTTTCGAATGTATACTATTATTATGGAGTGACATGATGGAGTGACCGCTGAGCAGCAGCAGCGGCAGCAGCGGCGGCAACAGCAGCGGAAGCGGAGGCGGCAGTATCGGCGGCAGTAGTATACAAAAAATGTATGTATGTATGCATGTATGTGTGTGTGTGTGTGTGTGTGTGGGTGTGTGTGTGTGTGTGTGTGTGTGTGTGTGTGTGTGTGTGTGTGTGCGCGCGCGCGCGTGTGTGTGTATGTGTGTGTATGTATGTATGTATGTAGGTATGTATGTATGTATGTATGTATGTATGTATGTGGCTCAATTGGTTAGAGTGTGCAGTTGAAGATTGGCCACATCCGGGACCTTTGGATTAGAGTTGGAGTGCGGGAGAGCCACATACATAAGTTCCCTTGGGCAGGGAACTAACATACATTTGCCTCTCTCCCTCTCTCTCTCCGGAGTGTCAAGTTCTTTTCAAGAAGCAAAGAAGAAGTGACATACAGACAGTGACTTCTGATAGTGTTTCGATTGTTTTCGATTGTGTACTAGTATTGTAGAAAGTATTGTAACAGGTACTTAGTAGTGTCTGCAGTAACATGGGCCCTAAAGGTCCTTGTAACAAAAAAATGTATGTGGCTCAATTGGTTAGAGTGTGCAGTTGGAGATTGGTAACGTCCGGGACCTTCGGGTCAGAGTTTGAGTGCTGGAGGGCCTCATACATAAATTCCCTTGGGCAAGGAACTAACATATAATTGCCTCTCTCTCCGGAGTGTCAGGTTCTGTCTACAGCAAGTATCTACACTAAGTACAGCAAGTGTGAAGTACATCATAGTGACTTTTGATGGTGACTTCTGATACAGTGGTGTTAGATTGCAGAGTAGCGATTACAGTATCGAACCTGGGCCTTAGGGACTCTTGTATGTATGTATTGACAAAAAGATTTATGTATGTATGTATGTATGTATGCATGTATGTATGGCTCAATTGGTTAGAGTGTGGAGTTGGAGATTGGGAACATCCGGATCCTTCGGGTTAGAGCTCGAGTGCGGGAGGGCCACATACATAAGTTCCCTTGGGCAAGGAACTAACATACAATTGCCTCTCTCTCCGGAGTGTCAGGTTCTGTCCAAGAAGCAAAGAAGAAGTTACATATAGACAGTTACTGCTGATAGTGTTTCAATTGTATACTAGTATCGTAGATTGTATACAAGTATCTTAGAAAGTATAGTAGCAAGTACTTAGTAGTGTCTGCAGTAACCTGGGCCCTAAGGGTCCTTGTAACAAAAAAATGTATGTATGAATGTATTTATGTATGTATGTATGTATGTTTGTATGTGTGTATGTATGTATGTATGTATGTATGTGGCTCAATTGGTTAGAGTGTGCAGTTAGAGATCGGCAACATCCGGGACCCTTAGGTCAGAGTTTAAGTGCGAGAGTGCCACATACATAAGTTCCCTTGGACAAGGAACTAACATAAAATTGCCTTACTCTCCGGAGTGTCAGTTCTGTCAAAAGAAGCAAAATTAAAGTGACATATAGATAGTGACTGTTGATAGTGTTTCAATTGTTTCGATTGTATACTAGTATCATAGAGTAACATGATGGAGTGACTGCTGAGCAGCAGCAGCAACAGCAACAGCGGCATCAGCGGCAGCGACAGCAGCAGCAACAACACACCCAAGAAGCAAAGATGAAGAAGAACATGATGACATGACATATAGTAACTGAGTTTAGATTGTACTTGCAGTATCGAACCTTGGCGTTAAGGGCTCTTGTATGTACGCATGTACAAAAAATGTATGTATGTATGTATGTGGCTCATTTGGTTAGAGTGTGCAGTTGGAGATTGGCAACACAGCCGAGACTTTTAAGTCAGAGTTCAAGTGCGGGAGGGCCACATACATAAGTTCCCTTGTGCAAGGAACTAACAAACAATTCCTCTCTCTCAGTTCTGTCCAAGCAGCAAAGATGATAAGAATTGGTGACAAATAGTAACTGCTAGATTTAGATTGTAAAGCAGCAAAGTACCTAGTGTCTGCAGTAACCTGGGCCCTAAGGGTCCTTGCAACAAAAAATGTATGTATGTATGTATTGTGAGGCTCCGAGTTGGCTGCTTGTTTGGCACTCTCTCGGGTTTTGCCCTATACTATGTATCTACGGCGACCAATCACTTTGCGATTGAACGCTGTTGGAGATGACAATGTTCTCTCTGCAAAGGATGTCATTGAAGGTCTGAAAGATGTTGTTCCAGTAGACAAATTAAAACGTGTGACCCAAATGGGCGAGAAAATTTGGCAGCTTACATCTAGTGATGAAACCACATGTGACAATGTGTTTGCGTGTGGCATTGACATTCAAAACAATCATTACAATTGTCCTGTAATCACTGGGGAAAGACAGCCTGCTGCCTATGCAGATGTAAACATGCCTTACGAGATGCCTGATGGAGTTGTGAAGTCGCTACTGAGTATTTACAGCATGGTGGTTGGCGTTCGAAGACGAACCTACTTCTTTGCTCCAACCATTGAGACAGGAGTGAGAATCTTTACGGTTATGGAACCTAAACGTATATTTCCGACATCAGTCAAGATAGGTCAGGACGTGCTTCCCTTGTATGTCAGATATGCAGGACAGCCACCAAGATGCTATCGTTGTGGTTCAGATCAACACCGCATTGCGCAATGTTCTAAACCACCGTCATACAGGCAATGCTAGACTTGCGGATCTGAAGATCATCTACACAAGTACTGCCATGGCAACATCAACAGATCTAGTATTGTTACAGCTACTGAGCATTTAGAAGACGTAGTTCATCCAGAAACAACAGGGAATAATGCTGCAACGAAAGTAAGTTCTATGACAAAGTACGTGGAAACAAAAGCAGATGACATGAATGACGCCAATCAATCAATCAGTGGTCACATCTCAGCTTCTGGCATGAAAAAAAGTAATCAGTCAGTGTTAATCAGGAGATCAAGAAGAAAGAAGAAATTTCGACAGCCGTCTTCATCTGATGAAACGTCTCAAAGCAAAAGCAGCATTTCATGAGCCACAAAACAACAAGAAGGAGACAAACTTCAGAAGTCAAGAAAAACGCAGGAAAAGGAACACCCAGATCTTCCCAATTAGAATCTGAAAGACAAAGCTGAGTTGAGTTAATTTTCTTTTCTTCTAATCCTGTTGTGTTAAATGAGCCTAAACCTTTGCACAGTAAATGTAACAGGGACAAGTGATGCCATTAAGCGGAAAGCCTTATGTTGTTGCTTGAACAAGCATAACATTGACATTTTAGCCTTGCAGGAGACATATGTTCCTGTTGAATCTAGTCAGCGGTGACAACACCAGTTTGCAAATCATGACTTTCACCACTCACATGGAACGAATCATTCTAGAGGAGTCTCATTTGTCGCTGAAAAATCCTGTCAGACAAACTGGCAATACGTACTATAGAAGGTCGATGTAAACGAGCGGTATGTTGGACTGAAAATTATTGTAGAATATAAAGTCTGCCTGGCAGCAATCTATGCTCCAGTATCGTACACTGAACGTGAGACATTTCTGACTGATCTGAATCAAGAGCTTAGGCAATATGACAATCACATTATATGTGAAGATTTTAACTGTGTAATAGACCCAAAGAAAGACAAAATTTCTTCATCACTTAGTCAAACTCGTACTGCTAGTATCAATACCATGAAGAAGTTCATTGTCGACTTCAATCTCGAAGATGTATATAAGAAAAGGAACCCAGATATTCAAGGTTTCACATGGATGCAACAACACATTGGTGTGGCAGAAGGAATCGATATATTTCTGGTTTCTAAAGACATTAGTCATGATATATGTGACATTTCTGTTACTCCAGCTGCCTTCAGTAATCACAGCAGCATTGTGATGTCCATACAAGATTCGAAGTCAAAGTCCAAAGCTACAAAGAGACAAGCATATTAGAAATTTAATGCGTCATTTTCGCAAGAGGACCACTTTCATATTCAAATTATTTCTCTGTGAGAACACTGGCGTCAGCAAAAAAAAATATTATTTTGAATCAATTATGGAATGGTTGAATAGTGGAAAGTCTGAGATAAGAGCATTATGTATAAAGTATAAAGTACAGCATTATCAGACTAAAAATACAAACACAGCATAAGCGTAAGATTGAAATGTCTTTGCAAAAGGCAGATTTAAATGTACAGAATGGTGATCTGTCTGCAGTCAGAGATATGGAAAAGTACAAGTCTCTCTTGACAAAACTAGACAGAGAAGAAATTCGTGGACGTCATGTACGCTGTCGAACAGAATGGCTGGAATATGGGGAAACATCACAAAAATTCTCTGCCTCAACTGAGAAACGTCAAGCCGGTAAACACCAATTCTGTCAATTGAAAACTGACATTGGAATGGCGAAAACACAAAATCAACTTCTGTCAACAGTAAGTAATTTTTACGGAGAACTATATCAACAAGAGACACCTTGCTCTAATGTCAGACGACACTTTGTCAGCAAGATGGATACTGTATTAAATGACAACGACCAAGTTTCATGTGAAGGTCCTCTGTCATTAGATGAACTTACTATATCTTTGAGACAACTCAAGACAGGAAAAGCTCCGGAACTGGATGGACTGCCTGTTGAGTTTTGTCGTGCATTTTGGGATTGCCTCAAAGACGACCTTGTTCAAATTGTTAATGAAGTCAACATCTCAGGATCTTTGTCATCAAGTCAAAGAACGGGTGTTATTACATTACTTTTACAAGGGTGCATGGAGATTGCGAGAGCCTCTTGAACTGGACGCCTATCAGTCTTTTGAATACGGATTATACAATTATTTCTAGAGCTTTAGCCAACCGTCTCAAACACGTTCTATCGCGACTTATTCATCCAAATCAGACATGCTGCATTTTAAAGAGGACTATTTCTGACAATTGTGCCATAGTCAGGGACATCATTCAGCACTGTGAAGCTACAGAAACTGCAGCAGCAGTTTTTTCTCTGGATCAAACGAAGGCATTTGATAGTGTTGACTGGCAATATTTATTAACCGTACTGGAGAAGTCTGGTTTTCGTGCTAGTTTTATTGCCTGGATCAGGCTTCTATATCACAATATTGTTTCTCATGTCATTGTAAATAATTTTCTGACCGCCAAGATTGCCCATTGTTACCACTGCTGTATGTGCTGAGTGCAGAACCTTTGACTGAAAGCTATTCCTGCAAATGTAAGAATAGAAGGAATTCATGTGCCAGACACAACGCACTCAGTCAAATTTTCAGCATATGCAGATGACACAACATGCTTTGTTTCAAATATCGAAGTTTTGCAGCTCTCAATGAGTAGCTACAACTATTTGAACTCGTTGCAGGATCAAAATTGAATCGTATGAAGTCGAAAGGATTATGGCTAGAATCTTGGCACTCACGTCAAGATGCACCGTTACAAATAGACTGGACCTCAGAAAGCATAAGAATTTGGGACTGACATACACAAGAACCTATTTCAATACGATGTCGACGAACTGGAAGTCTATCTTACAAAGACTTCAAACAGCATTATCAGTGTGGAAAAAGAGAGATCTATCCATTTACGGGAGAGCCAAGGTGTTGCAAAGATTTGTCCTGTCCAAGGTATATTACACAGCACGTGTTTTTACAATGTTACGGCACCTAATGAAGATGTTCGAAAATGCGATCTTGTCATTTGTCTGGCAGGAGCGTCAACCTCTTGTAAGGCGTGGAGCGTACATAGCATCAAGAGATTTGGAGGACTAGATGTACCACACCTCTCATCCAGGATAAATGCAATTCAAATCCAGAGTCTGAAAAGTTTATTCACGGCAAATGTTTACACAGATTGGATGAACTATGCTTTCTACTGGTTCTGGAAAATTGGGGTTTAAACAGTTTAGGGATACGAGCTTTCGGTGCAGCCAATTGGGACCCATCAGGTCGGCTTGTGGCAGTACTACCACCCTTTACCGTCATCTGCTATAGCTGTGGCAGATATGTGGAGAAACAAAAAATCCAGTGAAACCACGTTTATATGAAGAAGCATGTGCAGAAGCACTGTGGGGCAACGCTCTTATTACAGATGAACATAATAGGAACCTATACTATCCGTCACTGGCAATGTATGGATACATAACAGTGCAAGATGTTTATAGTAAACCGAGATCTCCATCAAATGCTTTGTCTTATTCAGTATATTCAGCTTTAGACAGAGTGATTACTCAGCACTGGCGGACACTGCCAAAGCGTTATGCGATTTTCAGAATAAGTGGATGCCGGAGCTACACCTTTTTATGAATGGAGGTAGTTCTACTTCAATACAAGATGTCTAAACGAAGATAGCTTATGAACATTTTAAAGCCTCGTTTACAGAAGGTACCCTTGTTATGACAGGTGGGATGCTGTTATGTCAATTTCGGAGATGCAATGGAAAAATCTCTAGCCGATTCCATCAGTGCATTCAATGACATCATATCAAAAAGACACTTTCTAGAAAATGTTGCATAGGGTATTGTCAACACAGCACAAACGTTTTATCTGTGGTCTAAGTGACGATGAGATGTGTTTGGCCTGCAACATGTAAACAGATACATTGGACCATGTTTTCACCGACTGCTGCAAATGGCAGGATACTCTACGAATTGCACAAAAATATATCTGTCAACATGAGATAAAAATATCAAGAAGTACCAAAATTTTCAAGCAACTTTTGCTAGCAAAAATCCGAAGAGAAAAGATCTACCTCAGTGTGCTGCAAACAACATACTACACGAAGAGACAGACACTGCGACCTCAAGCAATAGTGGCAACATATATTTATCAGTTACGATTAGTGAAACGAAAGTTGTAGTATACTAGTTGCAATGTAATTCGTATTATCACTGAGTCTTATGGACTCTTTTAATATGACACAAAAATGTATGTGTATTCTTGAACGGAGCGGGTTTTTTCCACGTTCTTTCTCGATTTTGTAGCGCACTTGCATCACTTGCAGTTAACTATTGAGGTGGACGAGATTATCATGCTTTCGTGAGCCGTACGTTTCTAGCGTTTTCGTTCCGATGATAATTCGTCGTAGCTCGCTATATAAATATTGATTTCGTATGTCTCCTAGAAACACTGTGAAGTAACATGTAGTGACCGCATACAGTGTTAGCGTTTCCTAAGAATCTTTCTTGCAAGACGAAGCCGATTGTTTATCGTCACTACTACTTAATTATAGCTAAAACATATTGCTTTCTTGAAGGTCGTGCGCAACGGTACATGCAAGGTCCAATTGGATCTTTGCTTGACTTCTTGAAGAACGATGAATTCGTTTGTTTTGAGATTCGTCTGAAAACTAGTAACAGACACGTAAAACTGTAGCCTAAACTTTACTCTGCGAAGCTTAGTTTGACGAAGGATTAACGTTCTTAACATGGATAGGACATCTCGGCTTGAAGTCATAATGGGCGGGATTGTGACGTCAGCCATGGTTGGTGCCACAAAGGACTGCTGATTGGCTCAGAAAATCCATGAGAGTGATCTACGCCCATATGGTATTGTTACGCCACATATTTTCGCATTTCAAAAGGTTGATGATTGGCTCAACAAAATCTTCAAGCATGACACTCGGGTACAAACATAGGTACGTAGGTACAAACTAATCGTCATACAGACGGACAGGCAGAAAGTCAATTCAGCCCGTTTAGAGTGAACTTCTCGCGAAACAGCTTACCTCTTATTGTAATGTACTTCTTTTACGCCCATAGCTTAATAAATCATATATCAAATTATGGTATATTGTCTTGAAAACTTTTGAAGTAAGAGATAGTGTATATATACGTAGTTGAAACACTCATAGATATGGATAATCCAAAAAACTTAAGATTAATGTAGCCAGGAAATAAAAAACAAGCATTTAGATACTTGTGATTTAGAATCACAGAGATGACGATTCCGTCTGCTTATTATTTCAAGAGAGAAACTTTTGGTCACATGTATGCTTTCATATCTGACTAAGAGAATAATTGAACAGGAGTGACTAAAGAGTAAATGCACTAGTCATTCTGTGAGGAGGATATCATGGCAACGAACTAAATAATTGATGAGAGTGGGAAGACAGTCAGTACCTGCTAATGTAATAGAATAGTTGCTCGATATGTCATTACAATGACAAGATGAGAGTACGCAAACTGGAAAAACAAAATAAAGATGCCATCTTGTATGACTCGAAATCTAGAGAGAGTAAACAGCTAAAATTTATAATACAGATTAATTGTTTCGCTCGTACCCTATGCACGCCAATGCTAGCCTCGTCTCCAGACTCAGGTTAGCTTGGCACGGTCCTGTTCCCGTATCACACTTTCAACCTCCCGAATGTGTAATACGGGAACCGGACACCGTCAAGCTTACGTAAGTCTGGAGATGCGGCCAGCTAGTTACTTTTACTAATGAGACTGGTTGAGTAGGTTTCTGCATACCAATTGCTAACATAAAAAGTTTGTAGATGTTGACGTGGCATTCATTGAAACACACTAAACAAGGCGTCTCCACAGTTGAGCAGCATAGGTGATGAAGACAGCCTTCTAGGCGGCATTCTGCTTATCGCGGGAGTAAGCTTAGCATTAAATGCATGGACGACGATCGAGGGCAGCCGTACTCCACTAGAGTCCATTCAAACAATAGATGCAGTGCGGGAAAATTACCAGATCTTGGTATCCCGGTTACTTACAAACATGAAAATGATATCTCCGGAATGCACGTGAGGAGGTGGAGACACTGGTGCATTCTAACAGTCAGAATGATGCTCAAATATGTTGGAACAAGCAGCTTCCGGAATATTACATATGCAGATCTACCCCAGTCTGACATGGCCCATCCTATTCTAGCTAAAGAATAGATGTAATCACCGTAATTACAATCATTAGCATACACTAGACAGGCAATTAGTTCTCAATGACGTTTCCAGAGTCACAAGCGAACTCAATTCAGAGCTTTAGAAGACATCCACACCTACTTTTGTCAGTAGTATTTCTGCAGCTGTTCTAGAATGCCATCACTGTCGTGAGTGTTTACATTGTTTTTAGCAGACGTCATTGAAGTGGTTACTCTAATTCAATTTCCTCTTTTCCCCACTAGATAGCCCAAACTGACGATCACCACACCCACAATTCCCACACTGCACTTATTGTTCGAATGGACTTTAGTAAACATTTTTGGTCTTGGCAACTAGCGAAATTATTTTATATCCAGCTTTGATTACCTGTTTCAGCTCTTTGTCGAGAACATATTTGGAGAAGGATCTGCCCAGTGTTTGGCCGGAAAGTCGTGGAATCAGTAAACAATATTATCGATCATTGTTGGGAAAACTTTCTAAATCGTTTACTTTGCTATAGTGCACAACAACAGGGCGATACTTGCAAGAAGAAATGAAGGTATATTCTATATATGCATGTTTGTGGTTACATGCACATCTCTCACATATTGGCTGAGCATTCATGCACGCTTTACAGAAAATGCAGCCTTCGTTCAATAAGAAAATTCAAGAACTGTTAGAGAACGGACGGAATCGGGACAGAGAAATGGAGGTAGATTTACTGTGAAAAGTTTATGTATGTGTGTAGTACAAGATATGCTACAAACAGCAGGGTAAGTGTCAATGAAGAATTGTGACACAATTAGATAGTACTGAAAACACAGAAACTGAACGAATTTATCTTCAAAGAAATAATAATTTTTGTTCATTTTGTAAACTGAAGTGCTGTGATTGATCAAGACATGCGCTGAGGCCGTGGTTGACGGATGTTATTGTTCCACTACTGTAGGTATTCCATGCAGATCTTAGTTACGAAGTAATTAGTGTATAATCATACTAAGCTAGAGGAGAACTCTCACCAAAATCAACTATCTCTCAGATGAAAGCTGCCACCTCATGACACAACTCCTAGCAACCATTTACTGCAGACTTCTAACATAACGGAGAAATAAAGCACTGAAATGTCCTGTGTGGGAGTGTTTAGTACCCGTATGTTTTTCACACTAAATCATTGCTGTACATGCGCACTTTTCAAGGTAATGATTGTGAGATCGACATACGGTAGCAAGTTGTGATTTATTGATTAAAGCAAACTGGGACCCCCAAACTTATCGTGATGTCTTTCTGTTCTTTGAGACTTCATGTTTTGCCACATTTTAGCTAGTTCATTATATATAATCTCTGCTACATACCAGAATCTGGTGCAGTTCTAATGGAGGCAGTTGACAAACAGACACAAAAACAAACTTAGAGGAGAACTCCCACGATTTTGTATGTAAGGTTCAGATGAAAGGTATGAGAGTGAGTGATCCAGCTATCAATGATTTATAGCGCTCACCCTTCTCTTATTGCCGGTAGAAGCCTGTAAAGTAGGGGGCGTAACTGTGTAGTGCGCCGCCATTTTAAATGATGACGTCATGAGTTCATTGCTTCACGTGCAGTATAGGAGGAGTTACCTCAGTACACGTGCAAATGGTACACTGTATAGCTTTCGGTTGCTGTAACAAAGACATCGACATCAAGCGAGGGGTGAGTTTCTTTACTCTACCGCTCAAGAAGCCAGATCTCTTGAAGCAATGGCTTGTCAAGTTGCGTTTGAAAGACCCACCCGTATCCAAGCACAGCCGTGTTTGTTCTGAGCACTTTACTCCAGAATGTTTCGAACGTCACCTAAAAGCTGAGCTACTCGGAACAAAGACCGTGAGACGTCTCAAGCCAGGCGCGTTGCCTACAACCTTTTCTTTCACGGAGCAAAAACCACCACGTAGCACCGGCAGGAAGCGAGCACAAAGAACTGTAAGGCCACGCCTCGCCTTACTAAACATGTAGTGCACCAACACGCAACGTATTGTAGCATTACGCCTATATGTCCACAAGATGTAGACAGAAAGTATATATATATATATATATATATATATATATATATATTTTTTTTTTTTTTTTTTTTTTTTTTTTTACATATGTATATATATATTATAACTAAATGTCCCATATGGGACAAACAAAAAACATACATGAAAGACAAGTATTATTACTGGATATGTCAAACAAGTGCACTACTGGTCCAAAGACGACAGAAATACATGAGTTATAAAGATTTATAGAGAAGGAAGTAGAAAGTGCGATGATGAGAAAACAAATCAGGAGTAGAGGACATTGTGGCAGCAGCACAGGCAGACGAATAGACACGATGAGCGCTGAGTGCTCAAAGAGCAGGGTGAAGGTGCGGCATACATCAGACTCCCGAATGACCATGTTGTCCAGCAGGGAAGAGGAGAAAATAAAGACAAGGCGACATGAATAAGACAACGGGAACACCATAGAGAGCCGAAGAAACCTGAAGAGCGCGAAATGCTGAAAGAGCAGGGTGAAGGTGCGGCAAACATCAAACTCTTGACCAACCATGTTGTCCAACAGAGAAGTGAGGAGAAGAAGGAAGACGAGATGACACAAGAAGCATGAATAAGACAACGGGAACACCATAGAGAGTCGAAGAAACCTGAAGAGCGCGAAATGCTGAAAGAGCAGGGTGTAGGTGCGGCAAACATCAGACTCCTGACCGACCATGTTGTCCAGCAGAGAAGTGACGAGAAGGAAGACCAGATGACACAAGAAGAATGAGTAAGACAGCAGAAACATCACAGACGGCCGAAGAAACGAATAGCGTTCATTCCCCCAATGGGATCCCTTCACGTGGATGAGGACTGACGCAAGCAGCCAGAGTGGCAAAAGCCACAATGGCGCAACCTGGAGAGATGACGACCGCTGTTTCTCTTGTTCACTCAACGAAAGACGAAGACAACAACACACGTGGAGGCGCTCACCAGACATCCGGGATAATTATATATATATATATATATATATATATATATATATATATATATATATATATATATATATATATATATATATATATATATACCTACACAAAGAATCTAGATTTGAACACAACACTCTGTTATTGTAAAAAGCCAGGGCCACAACATTACACACTACAGTAGTAACATTAGATTTTAATTAAACATGCTAACATTCCTTTATACTGTTACACATTGTGCTTACGTAGTATGGAAACCAAGTACTATTCTATTTTTGTGGAGCATAATCCACTCCCACACTTTAAATTTAGTAAATAGACTAAAGCAGTAAATGACCATGTGCTAGGCGGTTGAAGAGATTCTCTTGGGTGCATCTAGCAAAAAGTCCAAGGAAGATAATGAAGAAGAAGCACCTCAAGAAAATGTTTTTTGTGCTGATGTTCCTAAGTCTACTCGGGAGGTAGGAACGCAGTATGACCTGGATGACATACTGGGAAACTTTGATGACCATTCTTACTGCATACACACCTCATCACCAGTCAGGGCAATAACAGCAGATTTAATGGAAGTCAAATTTGATGTCAGTCGAAGTCAGCTTGCAATCACGGATGATAGCCAAGAAGTTCTTCCAGCTAGTCAAAAAAGTGAAGCATCAGAAGAAGTAGAGACTGCCGTAGACAGGGACGTTGATCCATCGTTCAGTCTTCATACTAGTGATTCTAATCATAGCCTCTCTGATGTCATTGATTCTGAGCCTGACGACTAAAATCTTTCAACTGAAAGGACCAATTCTACTGATGTTTCAAAATTTATTGTTTCTAATGACTGCCTTCAAGAACTGTTTCAGTTTTGTCCAGTCTGTGGCTCACCTGTCGTTAGCCACACTCAATTCTGCACAGGTACACTTTTAACAGTGAACATCATCTGTTCCAAAGGACATGAAAGACAATGGAGATCACAACCATCCATTGCAGGATGCCTGCTGGCAACCTGATGGTCTCTGCAGCAATTTTGTTTTCTGTAGAAACTTACAGTAAAATTTCTCACTTTGCAGAAATTCTAAAACTACAGTTTTTGTTAGAATCAACATACTAAAGAATACAGGATGAGTATGTTTTCCCAGTTACAAATGATGCCTGGAAGAAACATCAACAAGAAATTTTGAAGTCTGTAAGTGGACCACTTTCGATTATTGGGGATGGAAGATGCGATAGTCCAGGGTATTCAGCTAAATATGGAACATGCACCATTATAGACCAAAACACAGACAAGATACTTGACTTTCAGTTGGTTCAGGTGGGTGAAGTTGCCAACTCTGTTGCTATGGAAAAGACAGAACTTGAAAGGTCACTTCAATATTTGTTGAATGAAGGTCTTTCCATACATCAATTAGCTACAGACAGACATCCACAAATCACTAGCTTTATGCAGAAACACTATCCATCACTTGAACATAAGTACGACGTATGGCATGTCTCTAAAGGGGTTTCTTAGAAGCTCGCCAAACAGGGAAAGCAAAAAGCTTGTCAGAGCCTTCTTCCATGGATACCATCAATTTGCAATCATTTGTGGTGGTGTGCTTCATCTTGCCATGGTAACTGAGAAATCCTGCAAGAGAAATGGATGTCTATTCTTTATCACATTTCTGATGTACACACTTGAGCTAGTGCAAACCACTTTCTAGAAATGTGCCCACCAGCAACTTTCTTAGGAAGAGTGACAAGGCAAGGAGTGGTTAAGAAAAGGTTCTCCTCCCCATGAAACACTGAAGTCAGTTGTCCTTGACAAAAAATTATTAAAAGATATTGGCAAACTTGATCAATTTTATCATACTGGAATACTTGAAGTGTACCACTCTCTTTTGCTAAAGTACTGTTCCAAAAGGCTGCATTTTGGCTACAAAGTAATGATTGCTCAAACCCAACTGGCAGCTCTGGATCACAACAATAATGTCGACAGAAGCCAAGCTACAACAGCCCATGAACAAAAGAGGTACAAAGTTGTCTTTCCTAAAGCCAAAAAGCAATGGATTGCAAAACCCATAATGGAGCCAAAGTCCTATGGATACCTTAATGATATGCTAGCTGCAGTTCTTGAAAGAAGGAGCACCACCCACAAGTCACTGAAGACTAAGAAAGCTTATCCACCACAAGCCTCTATACCCCCTAATATTGCAACATGCCCTAGACTACCAGAGGAAACGGTTAAAGAAAACTACAAAAGCAGATTCTAATACTAGCTAGCTAAAAACTTTACACTGCCATCACAACTTTCTTGAAATCCAATATATTCCCCAGTTTCTTCAGGAAAGTGCCCTCTGATAGAAGGAAGTCACAACACATGATGGTATCACTCTTCTCACTCCACTGCCCATTTTCCTGTGTACCCAATATGTAATCTGGCGGTAAGATGTCAACCTCAGCAACTTGGAATGTCAAGTATTTACATTACACAGACGACTTCGATCAGTACACTCTAGCAGAGTACTAACCTGCACGTTAGCGGCTCCGTGATAGAATCCTGTCTCACGTCAACCATTGCCACCACCGCTGTGCGCAGTACCCCTCCATTTAGGCACACAAAAGCAAAATCTTCGTGCTGAGTGATGCAACGTAAACCATGCAACATCCAGTCTAGTTCGTCCATTTCTTGGCAACAAAGATATTCTTTACCGGTAGGCATAATACCACACGTTCCACAGCTACACCACTCCGTGTTGCCCACTCTCTCTCCATCTTCAGTTGATCCTCTTCCGTCATCGCCATCTAGATTTTCCGTACTATCTGAATCTTCCGTACTTGAAGAATCATCAACCACTCTACGCTTGGGCTCAAAACGGTAAGGTTCAATGTCAACCATGTCCAAGTCTACATCTGGCGGCTCCCACGTATATTAGCGTCATACGCATAAACGGCATTGTACGCATCATGAACTCATGACGTCATAATTTAAAATGGCGGCGCACTACACAGTTAGGCCCCATACTTTACAGGCTGCTACTGGCAATCAGAGAAAGGTGAGCGCTGTAAGTCATTGATAGATGGATCGCTCACACTGATACCTTTCATCTGAACCTTACATACAAAATCGTGGGAGTTCTCCTCTAAACATCAATGAGCTAACAAACAACACAGTACATAAAAGATTTACACAACTACAGACTAAGCAGGGGTGTATCGCGGCCTCTAGAAATGGAAAGCTAATCTTTACCATTCTATGGGACGCGCCTACTTTTACGAACACGCCCACTTTTATTGGCTTCTAATTTACTGATACGGTGTAATTGGTAGGGGTTCCAGAATGGGAAAAAAGCGGTGTATATAGTGTGTAGTTTTTTTCCTCACACGTATTTAAAGTTCACAATTTTATGACCACACCTAAAATTGATGGGACTATAGCCAGGTTTAGCCCTTGCCACTCTACAGTACGCCCCTTTTTAACATCTTTGTAGGTGTGGTCATAAAAATATTCACTGTAAATACACGCGAGGAACAAGCTGTATATAATATATACACCACCATTTTTCGCAAAATTGATCTGCCAAAAATTTTACCGTATCAGTCAACAGAAGCCAATAAAAGTGAACGTGTTCATAAATGTGGGTGTGTCTTGTAGCATCATTAAGTTCAGTTCCCCTTTATATATCATGCGCTTGGCCCCTTGGTATAGTGTGTTGTACCTCAAGGCAGACAAAGTTTTGTAGCTAAAATCAGAACCTAACCAATTTTGGTAAGGAAGCCGCGATAAAGTTCTGATTGCGTAGCTACTTTACAATCCTTTGTTTGGTGTCAGTGGCATGACACCTAAGTGGTGTAAATTCTTTGTGTTTTTACTTAGATTACTGATGTATTGGTTTACAAGCTTGAACCACTTCTCCAATACCGCCGCTTAGCTGTCAGGGGTGAGTGCCTTGTCCCTATCTAGTGAGCATACGTCTACTACAAGCCCGTAGGAAAGCAACCATGCACGCCAGTTCACTGTACAACTGGTCGCCGCGTAGAAAGCACGCATGCTATCCCCGCGCCGTGTCTTCGGCGAACTTGTCATCGCTCTGTCTTTAGCTGGAAGATACTAACATCCGAGAGTACGCCGCTAGAGAAATATCAAGTATTACGTACCGCTTACAAGCCTCGCTCCTCCACCTCGTCAGTGTTTGGATCCTGGAGTCTACCACGCCAGTTCTGCAGGTTTGGTTACGGCTCCAATTCTAAAGCTGTGCCCAGAGTAACCGGAAACACCTCCGGCTTCTAGTGCCACCCGTACTTCTTTGACATAACGTTGTATAGATTGAGGCATTCCTTCAGCGCCCTGAAAAAGCTGGCCTGACTCTCGAAATTGCTGGAGAGGAAAACCATTATTGCCGTAATAGGCCATAAAGCGGTACCCGTCCTTCCAAGATGGATGTCCACACCCTGCTGGAACGTGTCAGTTTTTTACAGCATAAGCCTAACTCTAATGAGAGACAAGTGCAAGAGGGAGTCCAATGCAACATCGCTAACTATCTTATGAACCGACGAGTTAACGGCCGGTACAAACTGTACACTAATGCAACTTCGCCAACGCGCAGAAAACCAAACAAAGCCAAACAACATGCAGTCCAAAGCAGCACCACGTCCCGCTCGTCCACTTTTGGGGTTTAGTGGTCACTCGTTCTCAGCAATACACAACGAGATCGATTGATTGGTAATTGCTGCCGCCGTTTGAGAGTTGCGGTTGACCGCCGAACACCTAGTAACCGTAGCAGAGAGACTGTAAGATGTTTCCTAAACCGTGTCGAAAGTGAGCAGAGCTCACAGTTGCCCGAGCATTTTTCTGGTAGAGTGCATGATACAGTGGTTTGCTAGAAACGCCAAGAACCAGCATAGGTTCCGTTCAGATGTCAGAATTCTGATGGTGCGATATCGGTTCGCTCGAAGGAATGTTGATGCCGTCAATAGCCTAAATGGTATACACGCAATGTGAACGGGGCTACCCAGCGCCAAGAAACAGGTCGTTCCATCAGTCCAAAGTCCAGTTGATGTCGCCACGTTTGGTGTCACAGAAAGCGAAGCTGCGTCAGGACATAACTTAAACAACGAATAGCTGGTCCACCAGGTTTTGCGACACTGCGTCCGCGACTGCTTTCCTCGTCCATGTATGGATTTGTGCGCCGACATTTTTTAGAGTTATAGCGCGTCGCCACAAAATGAAGAATGCGCTGTAGTTGTATCACGCTCGGTTTTGCTGCAATTACATTATCATTTCTAAACTGCTGCCATGAATGTGGTGTCGTATGACTCAAACTGAACGTAAATATTTGCGTAGCCAGCTCTCAAACACAATCATCGCCATATTACCGACAAAATTCCTTCTGCGCAATAACGAGGACGCCAACCCAAGATGTTGGCCATGCCAGATAAAACCATGACTTGACTTATCCTGCACTGCCAAACACCTCCAAGAGCCAAACCCATCTGACTGCGTCGCTATCAAGGTAATAAGGCGGCCAACCACTACCAGTCTGCAACCAAGAGTGGGTCTCTGCATGAAAACACATTGCAACTACTAGTCGCCAATATTGGTCTTTAGCCTTAGCAGCCCAATCATGGTTCTACGATCAGGTATGTGACTTTTTGAATGCACTTTTTTAGTGAAGTAGCTTTGCATTATTCCGTGCATTCACTGGCCTTGTCGCTATTTACTCCGCGTGTGTTACAACGTGTTTATAAGTGCACGATGGTACCCCTTTACATGATCACAGATTTTATTTACGACTTATCGGCAGTGTAGTAATTGATACCCTGCCTGGTTACCGCAGCAGGATACGGTGAGAAGGCATCGAAGTAAGAGCTACGTGCCACTTCGGCTGTGAAAAGAGGGTTTTTGCAAGGAGAGGCTTTCTGCACTGGCAGAGCACACTCGGCGGTCGCATGGTCAGAATCCAGGCACAGTACTCACGACGAAGCTCCATCCCGCGACAACGGGCAAATATAGCAAGATGATTATTTGTATATGTAAAGGTTGCTCCAACACCTGTGTGCTACCCCGTAATTTCTAAATCTGGTGTTGACCAGCAAGCTGCCATTCTTACGATCAACCGCATGTACTCCAACAACTATTTGTATATGTAATGACGTTGTTAAAACTGGCACTCCCGTAAGTCAGTCTTTTAGATTTTTACTTCTGTTTTGTTCCTATATTGTATTCCTGCTGATGTTGAAGTATACTACTACTACTATTTTTATGCAGTAGGGATGTTGCTCCACTATTATGGCAGTGTATGTAACGATTTCCATCGTCACCTGTCGTGCAAGTCTTCCTGCGGCCACTCCAGCATATCTCTCTTGGAGCGCCATCCTCAAGTTGTTCCAACTCGAAATTGTCTGACAGCATATCCGCCAACACAGTCTCCCGCTGGGGTATGCATCAACAATTACTCAGGTATTGTCGAAAACAAGTCGCAATCGCTTAGGAAAGATGGAGTTCTTCGGTAAAGTGCATGACATTGTCTCTCCAACGACTGGACGTGGCTGCTCCACGCCCTCGTCCGTGAGCAGTTGCACGTGATCTATCGCCATCGCCGCTGTCAACGTACGCAAATTCGACTCGACAACTGCAAACCAAGAAAATGTGCTCTATTTGCTAGCAACTACTCGCGCAACGTGTGTCCTCCGTCCTTTCTTTGCGTTATTGTCGTTAACGTGGACGCCCACCTTTGCATCAATGATCGCCATTGGTCCTGCGCCCAGTATCTGCCGATGACTTCGCAGTATGGCATAGCCATCATATTACAGTCGCCTAGCGCATGGGTATTGCTGTTGGTTATTTTGCCGATTATGTACAACCGCCATTTCCCCATCTGTATACTCACCATATACATGTATGTGCTTCCCCGCTTAAGCGTTGCCGGTCACTGTCACTGCAACGCCTGCTGATGGATTCGTTACAATTACTAGCAGCGTTGCCGTC